>NC_133762.1:53314882-53617912 GCF_036562045.2 Rhinolophus sinicus
AGGGATCTTTGCCCTTACTGTGTTACCCTGGTGTCTCCAGGAGCCTCACCATTAATGAAGAGACAGCAGACTCTGTAACCATTAACACTGTGTAACAGAAGTTCCCCAAAGTGTTTAACAATGGATATCATTATTAGTATATTCTGGGTAATGACTTATTTTATTGCCTCATACCTACCTTGATATTTTAATAAATTCATGTTAATAAACTCACAAACAGATCTCAGTGACTTCTGCCCTCAATGTTTCAGTCTACACTGTAAGCCAGTAGTTCTCTAAGTGTAATGTCTGACAGCAGCATCAGCTCCACTTGGGATCTTGTGCAAATTTTCAACATCTTACCTGCACTTACTTAATCAGAAACTCTGGAATGGGGCCCAGCAACCTGTGTCTTAACAAACCCTCCAGGGGATACTGACGCAGCTTAAAGTCTGTGCATCCTTGCTGTAAATCAGATATGGTCACCTCCCAAAACCTACTCACCCACCTCATCCCAAGGCCAAAGCTCTTAGCATGGCAGTCAGGGCCTTTTCCAGGTTGATCAAACAATAAACCTTTCTAACCCCAGGTCCCAGTGGATTAAAAATCTGATGCTTCAATTTGTCAACAAATAAATACGGCATATCTGTCGATCTTCTGAAGGGTCTTTTGAATGGCCTCAGTCATACACCCTGTTGTGTGCTGAGAGCACATGCTCAGGCCCCCAGGAAGCATCCAAGCCACACTTCCTCCCTTGGCAGTGTTCCCACTCCTACCCCTTTCTCCCTGGAAGAATCAGTCCTTCCTCAATGATTTACCATGTAGGTCACACTTTGGTCACCCTACAAGATATTAAGCCTTTTAAGGAAATGAGCCTTTGGCAGTAAGTGAGGTAGAGGTGAAAGGACTCTTGTAGAGATAAACATTTATTGGGCTATCACTTAGGTGCCAGGTACTATACTAGATGCTGGTAGTTTTCTGAGAGACACAGTTAAGATGATCTTGATTTTTAAATCAGGTAAGGTTCCAAGCTTGACCCAAATCAATGAAAATGGAGAACAAGACCTGCTGTAATCTTGGCTCCAGTTCCTCTGTTCTGGTGGTTTGAGATTCATCTGAATCAGATTATTCGAATTAGTCACACAATAGTATGATCTTTTTTTTAACTGCACTAAGATTATGGTGCATTCTCGATATTATTTGTAACACAAGTCTATAGTGAGGTACAAACAGATGTTTAAATTCTTCACCCTTGAGATTTTTACCTGAGTTCAGGTTAAACACAAGGATAACAAAATCTCAAGCTTCCTACTTTATATATAGAACATTTAAATCTCCCCCTTGTCTATCAAAATGTAAACAAGAGGAAGAAATGATGATTAAGGATGAAGATCATCAATGGTCATGACAGAAATGGCTGGCAAGTCAACCACAGGTGTCATCTCTCCATAGGAAATGGTCAAACCCCTTCTCTGTAATGGAGACAGCTTCACACCTAGAGCTGGAGAAATGGTGCATATGAAGTTTGGAAAAAACTATACAGAAAAGGGATATATGTATTAAAGTCCTATTTTGCCCCAAATTAAAATTGGGCATGGGATGAGGGGTTGATGCGGAGAGCAGAGACAGAAGACCACTATGACAATAAATCAGATCAAACCACTAAATTATATTTTTTGATGTTGAGAATGTAGGGCATCATTACTGTGTAACTTTGACAAGCAGATTTCATTACTTCTCTCTCCTGAATGGTTCCGCTGATACAAATCCATCTTTTCTAGGCCATAAAATTATCAAGCACAACTTAAACACCATAAATATATCCAGAAGAAGTGCATTTACTTATAAACTATTCTCATTTGAATGTTTTCCACAAATTTATGTTATATATAATACATATTTTGTTGGCTTAAGGATTGTAGACTTTAAGATCCATCCTCAGTATATATTTGCTATGTGTAACGAAAATCAACAGTTTTTATCCAAAGAAAAATACTCTGGTTCCCATTTAAACAGTTACTTATAGAGTTCTCTTCAACATTTATTTTTTAACAATATTTGGAGAACCTATGTCAAGTATGTAAAAATAAATTTCCTTTTATTTAGTAACAGTTTGGAGGAAATGGTCTAATATCAACCTAGTATATACTAAAAGAGTCAGATTTTGCAAAATGTAATCTTATGAAGCAGCATAACTATGAACATGTTTGGGGAAACATGAAACATTTTCCAAATGTTTAAATCTGTTTAATAACATGCATTAACGCAGTAGGTTTAATTAAAACCTCTTCAGACAACTGTTGCAAAAGGAACTAAATGAGAAGTGGTGAAAAAAGCCAACACTCCATTAATCACAGTGACATCCCATAGATATCACAGTGCCATTCACTGACTCCTGGCTCTGGTCAACCTCGAAGATCGCCAAATATTTCTGAGGGTAGACAACACCGGTGCTTTTGGATTTCCAATAGCCGACATGTGCCGAATGTGCTGTCTTCACTGTGACTGCCCACAACCTCTCCTAGTCTTCTAGCTCAGCTCTTCCCTTCTAATCACACACCTACCGTGTTTCCCCAAAAATAAGACCTAGCCGGACAATCAGCTCTAATGCGTCTTTTGGAGCAAAAATTAATACAAGACCAGGTATATATTATATTATATTATATTATATTATATTATATTATATTATATTACATTACATTACATTATATTATATTATATATTATAAAGACCCGGTCTTATTTTACTATAAGTAAAATAAGACTATAAGTAAAATAAGACCGGGTCTTATATTAATTTTTGCTCCAAAAGACGCATTAGAGTTGGCTAGGTCTCATTTTCGGGGAAACACGGTATATGCCCAGGCGGGACACCTGGTCAGTCTTCCTATGACTGGGAGACAAGCATCTTAAAATCCCTTGCTGCCTAGACCTTCTGATGAGTCATCATCAGAAGAATCACGCAAATCCTGCAGCCTATACTGTCACCACCACCACCATCCCTCCCTGGAAAGACATGCATTTGCATGAAATTTATGCAATTTTAACTCAGCAGGGTCACTCTCACTTGGAAATCCTTATAAATTACATTCTCTGCGATAAGTATTTCAAAATGTTCATGATTTTCAATTTTAACAGACAATGATCTTGTTTTACTGAGATTAGGGTTGCCCAAGACCAACTCCCTCAACACCTTCTCAGCCTATCTCAAAATGATGCTGTTGCGACATTCCTTTTCCTCCCTTCTTCAAAACCTCCTCATCTTCCACCTGAAAGGAGAGTCCCTACCCAAGGTTGGCCTCCGACTGTACTATTTCCTATGACCAATATATCATCTGTACCTGTCTGCGCTCAGGCCTCTATTCTGGTGTTCCCATTACCTAGAATGCGCTCTCTCTCACCTCCACTCATGGAATGCGACCTGTCTTTCTCAGGCAAACAAAAATGTTAAGTCTTGATTCTCCCTTCATGATCCTCTTTCCTCTGCACTGTCCTATTTTTCTGCATATGTCTCTTCCCCACCGTAGCAGACCCTTGAATACATGAACTACTTATTAATCTTTTCTGTCCCTCTGTATCTTCATATCTCTAGTACGTTTTATTTTTTTTTAAATATATTATAGGCACCAAATAAATATTTGTTAAATAATAAATGAATAATGGAGACAGTGGAGCCCAGAGTCTCATTTCAATAAATATTTTTCTACTTTATTTTCCAATTCCCTTTCTATTGTGAAATGTGGGCAACAGAGTGACCTGCATTTTAGTCCTTTCCTGACTTACCAGTGACTATTTAAAGTTTTTAGAGCTTAAGCATTAAGGGGAAGAGTAAACAATTATAAAATACAGAAAGAAAAAATGTCATTTTCCAAATTCCTTTTGGAGAGTGGAGTCTATTGATTTAGAAGAAATACTATAATAAACAATTTGGGGCAAGAATGAGGGCAGGTTGTGAGGCTCTTAAAAAACACAGCAAGAAACAAAAGGTGGTCTCTAATTGCCGGTGGGGTGGGTCCTATTGACTTAAGAGGCTTTTGTTTCTGAGTGTCATCATCCTTAGCTGTTTTTTATAATTAATTTTAAATTATAGTTCATATACAACATTATATTAGTTTCAAGTGTACAACATAGCGATTTGACATTTATATACCTTACGAAGTGATCATGAAAAGTCTAGTAACTATCAGTTATTATGATATTATTGAGCATATTGCCTATGCTATACACTACATCCCTGTGACTTATTTTAGAACTACAAGTTTGTACTTCTTAATCGCCTTCACTTTTTTTGCCTATCCCCATTCTCCTCCTCTCTGGGAACCATCAGTTTGTTTTCTGTATCTATAAGTCTATTTCTGTTTTGTTTGTTCATTTGTTTTGTGTTTTAGATTCCACATAAAATAAAATAAAATAAAATAAAATAAAATAAAATAAAATAAAATAAAATAAAATAAAATAAAATAAAATATCAAATCAAATCATACAGCATTTGTCTTTCTCTGTCCAACGTATTTTACTCAGCATGATACCCTCTAGGTCCATCCATGCTGTCACAAATGGCAAGATTCCATTCTTGTTTATGGCTGAATAATATTCCATTATATATATGTGGTACCACCTCTTCTTTATCCATTCGTCTATCAATGGACACCGATTGCTGATTGTTTCCATATCTTGGCCACTTTAAATAATACCATAATAAACAAAGGGTACATTTATGCATATCTTTTTGAATTGGTGTTTTCACTTTCTCTGGATGAATACTGAAGAAATGTGCTGGTCCTTCAGGTAAGCAAGCTGGAGGATAAAAACCAAGGATGTGAGCTGGAGTTCAATCCCTCCACTTAGCAATTGGAGCTCCCAAAGGATATCTAAGAAGGAGGAGAGGAAGGCCAGTGATTTGGGGAGAACCTAATTGTCTAATAGGGTTTTTTCAGTTATTTGCTATGAGTTGTGAAATGTACCTCCTTCTCTGGTTCTCCTAGGGAAAATTCAGGAAAGATTATATACCTTTCTTTCTGGGGATTCCAAAAAGTGGTCTGTAGCCAAATGGTCACAAAGGAAAAGAGACTGTGTCAGTGACCATCCAGGAGTCTTGGAGGCAAGGAAGTAGCTGCCACTTGAATCATGTCCACAAAATGCATAAGGAGATCCTGAACCAAGCAGGCACCCCCTCCACTGTAGTGGACTCCATGAAACAACAGCTCTAACTCACTCCACAAATTCCATCTCGATGGTACCTGAGGTAAGAAACTGGGCTCAACAGGAGGAGCCTGGTATTGAAGCCAGTGCAGTGCGCAAGGAGAAAGGAGTCAAAGTTCCAATGCCAGATCTGCCCCGGTCAGGGATGGGAGGCGTATGGAGTTTGGAGAATAAACATTCCTGAAAGTAGGAGACCCAAGCAGATATAAGATCATTCAGCCTTATTATTCAGGAAACTCCCCAGACATCCCTCTGTGTAACTCATCACCAACAAGTACAGAGTTCCTTAGAGTCTTTGGCTCCTGAATCTGGTGTGCCATGAAGAAAGGAGTCTAGCGGTTGACTACCAAGTTACACCATACTCTACAAAACTATTAGGTTGGTGCAAAAGTAATTGCAGGTTTTGCAATTATTTTTAACCTTTTAAACCACAATTACTTTTGAACCAACCTAATATATGAAGTGATACAAAATCAAATAGGGCTTTCTAGCTGACCCAAATGTCAGCCTTCTACAGTTAACTACAATAATGACTTATTGATGCTTCAATCTTAGCACTTTTGTAGTAGGGATAATGAGACAGGTTAGTATGTTGCTAGGTAGACAGCGGGGTCCCTGGTGGAATAAACAAAAAGCAGCCATATCCTGAAACTCCAGGTCCTGGAATGTCTCATTCACTCCAGGACAAAGACAGGAGAATACGCCTTGAGGTTAATAAATAATCTCAAGTCCCTTCCTGACGGACAAAGGAACAGATCTGATAGATAGGAATGGGTTGGTTCGTTAATCCCTTCAGGATGAGCAAACAGGACAAACCTGATAGGTGAATTCCATTAGAAGTCTCCAGTCCCCTTCTCCAAGCAGGCAAGGGAAGGTATAAAAGTAAGAGTTTCTGCCTCAGTCACTGGGCTTCCTACCCCTGCCCACTTGGGAGCTGCAAACCTCTTCTCCTGCTTCTAATAAACTATCTTCCTTTACAACTCCTTGCCTCTCCCTGGCCCATGTGTCCATTCTTCCGCTTCACAAGATATGATCCTGGCCTAAACCCAGAAACTACTGGCAGATCCAACATCATTTACATCAGTAATACTGTTTATTTTACCATACTTATTTCATATAGCAATTTGAAGACTGTACAAAGACCCTAAGGTTCTGAAAAAAATGGATGCCTTTCAAATCCAAGATCATTACTGTGAAGTATTTCTCTTTTCCCCTAACACCTCTGTGAATCACGTGAAGAATGGGGGGAATTATTCTACTTTAAAATTGTGGGAAATTGCAAGAATAATAGCCTAAGCAATTTTCTTCAAATTATCCTAATATTCAGAGGCAAAGCACGGAAAGCAAACTCTCTACAAGTCATCACTGGAGAATGGCATAATAAAAAGCTCTGGATTAAGACAGACCTAGATCCTGACTTCAGCAGTCACTAATTAGCTCTGTGACTTTGGCTAAATTATGCAACTCCTCCAGGCCTCAGTTTTTTTCATCTGTAAAATGGACTCATGATACATAACCTGTAAATGAACCAAAAAATGTGAAGCAACTAGCAGAGTGTTTAAGTACTCAATAAATGGTAACTCTTGGCAGTGGTCACGTTCCAAAAGAAAGGCCTTTTATTATGTTCTAGTGAGACTCAAGGGTATCCACAGGCAGCAACTGCAAAAAGGGAAGTTTGAACCATTTGTGCTTTATTTTAAAATTAGTATGTTATAGGAAGAGATGAAAAACTCCCCGAATTCTGAAATTAAGAGAAAACAGTAATATATTTTTATAGAGAACAAAACTTTGAAATGGAAATTCAAGGTATGACCACAAGGTAATGACTGCTTTTCTTCTGTGCCTGGTGACTTAATCTCATTTCTTCTCCATCATTTCTCACATGTGCAGCAATTGCGTTGTGAAGATAAACACAACTGCCCAAGTAAAAGCAATATAAAAGATTAGTTGCTTTGTGTGAAAACAGGGCAAGGAAAAATGTTTGTTCCTATTTTTTTCAGTGAAAGATAAAATTCTCAAAGAGATGGGAGGGGTGCTTAAAAACAAAACTTAGGATAAAATATGATTCTTCAAGTCCCAGTGCTATTTCTTTCACTTGTTATTTATGTTTAAGAATAATACACAAACTGAATATTTGAATCTAGATGGACCATGGCATAAGCAATACTCCATTTGTCTCAGCTACGCTAATGCACATGCAGGGAGACAATCTATCAAGTTACTAATAAGCAGAGATTCAGATGCCAGCACACAAATCCTTCTGAACATTTATATTCTATCAAGTTGGGAGTATTTCTAAAAGACGAATATGTGCATAGTTTATCTAATAGACTGGAATGGCTCTTATTTCTGTTCTGCCAAATAAAGAGAAATTTCTCTGACTGTAAATGTGATTGTTTCTACTCCCAAAGTGCAAATTTTCTTCGTGCTTCCTGGCAGGTCTATCCACCATCAAATTCTCCAGGTTTGTCAAAGCCTTAGCAATAGCTCCAGTTTATAAAATGCCTGCAACTTGGCCAGAATTCAAGATAAGAAGTTAAAACACACACAAAAATAACAGCAAATTTTGAGAACAGGCAAGGATTTGGAAATGGCCACCCTGTTTAGGACAATACTAAAATACAGCCTCATTTCTAACATGTGCAGAAATCAGCAACATTTACAAGGTACACTAAAATGAGCAAGTGAGAGAACCAGCATGGCTCAGAAGACTTAGATTTGACACAGATATTTAGTGCCTGGATCTATTTACTAACTGTGTGGCCTTGGGCAAGTCACTCATAATTTCCTAATTCATTAAATGCAAGTAAAACCCCCATTTTGCTACATTTGTGGAAATGTCTGGCAAAGTGCCCAGGAGGATGGAAAAGGTGCTTGATAGATGTTTGTGTCCTCCCTTAAAAAGAGATTGCAAACTCAGTTGCCTACAGGGATCAGTCAGGAATGAAAATGTAAGAGGCTCCGTGACTGTAAGACAACAGGGAGCATAGCAGGAGTCTGCGCACTATTTGAGCACATTCAATCCTGCTACAGAAGACGGATGAAACACAGAAGAAGGACTGAGCACAGCCAGTAAGTAAGCTGGAAGCTTATGCAATACAGGCAAATCTCACAGAATGTGTCAAAACAGATAACAAGTAAGCAAGTAGCTTGTGAGACTCAACAGAATTCATAAGATGTGCTAAATATAGACCTATAATTTATAAGACACGCCAAACATACAGTGAATAAATATGACAGAACAGACAAGAATGCTACTTAGATATAGAAAGCGTTAAGTCATGATCACGCCCTCTCTGGGCCAATAGCGATGTCAGTCCTGAATTGACCACCCTTGGTGACAAATGGCCTGGTTCTGTGCTGGCTCCATGTGTGCTCTACCCAAGAAATGCACATGAAACCCAGGGCTATTAGCAGGCCACAGGCCAGCCAGGCTCCCACGGTGCAAGCATGTGTTACTCTGGGCACCCTGCTTCTGCCAAGGCCCCTTGCTCAAAACTCCGGTCCCGGTAAACACGAATGGAAAGGCTGAGGCAGCAGAGGTGAACATGGTGTGACCCTGGGGTCAGGTAGTGCAGTGTCCACCTGCTCCTCCATCCCCAGGCTTCTCTGTGCGTGTTTAAACTGATTTAATAATCTGTGATCAGAGCCTTTATGTACAGTGTAGTCAGACCGTGTGAACCTAGAGGTGTCCCTCTATCAGGTGACCTTCTCCAGGACAGGCAGCTCTGAGGTCTGTGGAAAAGCAGAGGCACGGGCATCACCCCAAGAGATGCTGGCTGCTCTGGGGGGACATCAGCCCAGGATTCCCAAGTTTTCTGACATTTTTCAGAAACTAGGAAAATCTTGATTTCCATGTCAGATCTCCCAAGTTTTAAATGTTGACAACTTACTCAAATTTTTAAACATCTGTTCAGGCCACATAAAAATATACATGACTCACCACCAGTTCGCTCCTGCTGTCTTAAGTGAGTATGTGCCACCAGTCCTAGAACCACAGTCTGTCATGTGGTCCGTTAGTGGTAAAAGGAAGATACCATAATTTGAAGTTTTGCAATTGACCACATCTCACCTGCATGTCTCCTCTGTCTAGGAAGGACCAAGCAGACCTGAGAGTGCTCGGCATTCCCCCCAGCCCTAGGGCTACACTCAAATTAAAAGGGAGGGCTCAAATGACTGAAGAGAAAACGACCACCACTGCCTCAGAGACTCAGGAATTATTTGCAGGTGGTCTGCAAGCTTGTGGTTATACTTCTTGAGATTATACTTTCTTGCTATCATTCTTTATCGTTGTTTTCTCTGCTTCTCTCCTTGTTTTCAGGGCACTGACTGGGAGTTAGAGCAAAACAAGGTGGCATTTAGGAGCAAAAGAAGGAGACTGTTACCATGGTACCTTCAACAAAAAATCAGACAGTTAAAATTAGGACAGGTTGCATTTTAGATGTTGTGTATGTGAGGTAAAGTGTGTATCCCTGGACCAAAATGATTCTGGACAAGAGGGCTGACTTCCTACAACCACATGAGGTAAGGCAGGGACCTTTTCTTTTCCTAAACAGTGTGAGGGGAGTGTAACTAGGGTACTAGAAAGCTCCTTAAAGGAGACAACACTGTAACATGTGCTCCCATGCGCAAGGGGCTGGAGCATGCCCAGGAGCTCAGGAAAATGCCTAGGGGTAGACAGTGGGCAGATGTTTATCCCTCTCTGCAGATAAGCCAGAACAAAATTAAACTATTCTGTAGGTGCTGGAGGCTGCCAGAGCCGGGATGTGTGCGTGGGTGCGTGCGTGCGTGCGTACACCGGTATACTAGGGTTGGGCAGGGTTGAGGAGGTGGGAGAGTGGCAGGGAGGTAGGAGACATCAGCTTTCTTGGACTCAGACACAGTCAAGAAGCTTGGTTTGCCCACACTGTCACTGGACAACTAGAGAACCAGACAAGGGGCGAGAGGGCTAATCAATGACTGAATCCATCAGCACAGACAGAGCACGGGGAGCCCAGGGCAGGGGTCTGGGGGAACTGCTTAAAAGAACACACGGTCACATAATTCCTGGAATCATGTCCAGTGAGAACACCTTGTGGCAGGGCTCGTGTGGGTCACAATACTGAGTAATCTACCGGGTGTCCATTACCAGTCATGCCTGGGTGAAGGCTGGGGACTCCGTGCTCCAGAGACTGATGGGGCGGGGCCCATCATACATCTACAGGAGAAGACCAGCAATAAACAGGGCAGTGACTGAAAAAAGAAAACAGTGTGACTGCCTGCGGGCTGTGACATCTGCTGTGAAGGGAATAACCAGGTGATGGGATGGAGGGTGGGGGAGGGGCACTATGGCAGATGTCACCACTGTAGGAAGGAGCCAGGAAGACAATCTTGCAACATTACTTTCACTTTTAACAGGAAAAAAAACTCTCAAGGAAAAAAAATATTAAAAATATATACCAGTGTTGGCTTGTTTCTTTATATGACCATGTTAATATGTAAATTAAAACGCAGGAAATTTAAAACAATGCTGGAAACATCAGCTTATTTCTACAACAAGAATATGACAGCCTCTATTATTAGTCTTAATTATTAGATTTCCTAGACCGGTGTTTTGTATCATGCTGAAATGTAATTTAAAAATTAAATTCCATCCACTCTGGTTCTAGCTAACTGAAAATCGCAAGTATAATGCAATGTAATTGATTTCACATATCAATCACTGAAAAGCATTTGAAGCAGGAGTTTTAAAATGACTGTTGCAATTCAGTTACTCGTATTACCTGCCGTTTCATGCAAGCACATGTTGTACAGGTACGTTCTGCTGACCAGCAGGTTATATTCAACAATATTCAGCACAGAGTGGGCTCTTCTCAGAGAGTAGCCAGAACACCCTCAGTTTCTCTGCCCGCCTCTGACATCAATTGGCAGGATATACAACTCTTTTTTTTTTAAATAACATTTTTAATTAGTTTCAGGTGAACAAAACAATGCAATACTTAGACATTTATCATTTATATCCCTCACACAGTGACGACCCCTTCCCCCATCCACTACCTCTCTGACATCGCACACAGCCATTACATTTCCACTGTCTCTATTCCTAATGCTGTACTCCGCTTCTTGTAAAAAAAAAATATATATATATATTTTTTTATATATTTATTTATATATATAATTTATATATATATAAAATTTATATATATATATAATTTATATATATAAAATTGTAGTTGGCATTCATTATTATTCAGCTTCAGCTTCAGGTGTACAGTGCAGTGATCAGGCATCTACATCATCCCTGAGGTGCCCATCGTTAGACGACTAGATTAAGAAACTGTGGTACATTTATACAATGGAGTACCATGCAGCCGTAAAGAAGAAAGATACATTAGGATATACATCTCTTGAAGTAAATGTGGACACAGTCCCAGAAGGAGGTGCTATTGGGACCCGCTGGATGGTGTAACTGCAAGGACAATGGGAACTGATGCATTAACCCAGGGGTTCCCAGGAATATACCCTTCAAGGACCAGTAAAATAAAGAGGGGAGGGGTGCAACATGGAGATGACAACTTTCTGTGTTGTAAATAAAGACATTAAAACAAACACAAATCCACAAATTGTGATATATCCATACAATGGAATTCTATTTAGCAATAAAAAAAAAAAAAATACTGTTATACTCAACTACATGGATGAATTTCCAAAACATTATGTTAAATAGAAGTGACCAGGCACAAAAGAGAAAACGCTGCCTGATCCCATTTACATGGCACGTGGAACAGACATAACCAATCTGTCCTTATAAAAAGCACATCAGTGCTCACCTAAAGGCTGGGCATGGGCACTGACTATAAAGGGGCAACAGAAACTTCTGGAAAGACTTAAAAGCTCTAAGTCTTCACTGGTTACATGGGCGTATACGTATGTCAAAACTCACCAAACTACGCTTAAAAATATGTGCATTTCATTGTATGTAAACTATGCCTCAATAGAGTTGATTAAATAAATTAAATGTGACCAAAAAACAAAAACAGATTTTCATAAAAGAAAGTTGTTTTTAATTCCCAAAGTGATAGTAATATAAAAGACAATCCACTTGAATTAAATATATTTTAGTTTAATAAAAAGCTCTATTTTTCTCATTTTTAAAGCCCAGTGATGGAAACCTCCTCAGGACCCATCAAAGATCAGAAGATGAATATGTGAGAACCACTGTTGTCTCCCTTCCTCCCTACATATTCACTCTCTGAACCCTATCTTGAACATTCCTTTAACAAGGCTCACCACTACTTCATTCTGCACTGAACAGACCACTGGAGCTACCAGATTGGGGATTAAAATGAAAATGGCCATGAAGAAGGAACGATTTCAATAACTGAGGATTTCTGTCTAACAAAGGGTAGGCAGAAAAGGGCAGGGGGCAGAGGAACCAGGAAGGGTGAGGGAGAAGCTAAAAGGAAGGGAACTCAGGGCAGCCATGGCTCCATGTGCTATCTCTTCCCAGGCTCACTGTGGCCTGCCAAGTCAGCTACTGGAGACGTATACCCAGTGGGCCCTGTGTGTTTGTGAGTCAGCACAGCCCCTGAACAAACTGGCAGTGACCACCAGCAAGTTACACAGTCAACAGTGGTCTATTCCAGGGGTCTATTCTAGGTCTATGACCCTGCCCTACTGGTCAGAGGACACAAGGCCTTGCTAAGTTCATTCAGGGCCCTAGAAGACCATTAAGGCGATCATGAGAAAAGGATAGAAAACAAAGATTGATTTTTTTAAGGAGAAGCAGCAGAGATTTTTCTGAAGTAGAAAGTGCAATAATATAAAATATATACATTAAGATCAGATTTTCCCTCAAATAAGATCTAAAATAAAACAACAGACCGTTTTGAAATTAATACTTTTTTATCTTAGCCTTCTTAAAGCACTGGCTCACCAGGAGAATTTAGTAGTAGCCAAACTATTTCCTAAGTGTGACTATTTGTTCTAGAAAACACTGCCTCTGCGTGAAATACTCAAATGATGGATGGGAAAGTTTGACATACTTAATTTTAAAATTCAGAATGTTCAGGGAGAATGAATCATAAAAAAAAAAAAAAAAAAAGAAAAAGGAAGGAAAGAAAGAAAGAAAAAGACACAATTGAACGTTGAAAGTCACGAAGGGGATTCCAAAGGTAAAATCTCACAACTCTCCCCACAACTTTTTAAAATTCATTCATTTATTTTTAATAACAAACACTTACCCAGCACTTAGTACGTGGAAGTCACTGTTCTAAGCACTTTACATACCTAAGCTCATGCACTCCTCATAATCAACCCAACTGGGCCAGTTTCATTGTCCCCATTTTACAGATGAGGTACAGTGAGGTTGCCTCACTTGTTCAGGTTACCTGGAGGAGACCGGACAGGACAACACTACTCCAACAGCTAGGCCTTTGCTGGAGCTTGGCTATTTTTGTTAATTTTATTCAGGGGAGGGAGAGTATATTCATGTCATGTTTGTTTCTAGTTCCTGGCCCTGATGCTTCTGTGACTGGGTATCCCCACAAGAATGGAGGCCCTCAGCACACTTACCTGTGAATGCATCAGGGGACCTTTCTACAAGGTGAACTAGGAATTCTCCAGACAAATGCTAATGGGCCATTTCTGGTGCTAATGATTACAGCACCTGGGATAAGCACAAAAAGGAAGCAGAACAATGATGTGCTTTGAGAACTTCATTCTGATAAGTTCAAAGAAAGCAAACTCTTTGGATTTTACATATTTTGAAGTGAAAGCCTAAATTCTGAAAGGCCTCATAATGATTTTCTTGCATTTGGTTTTTCTAACTTGCCTTTACAGTAGCATCTTCACTATTTTGGCCAGATTTGCATATAACCTGGACTATTTATTATTTGCTTGCAATTTTTATTTAAATCAACTCAATTTTTCTTTTTTTTCCTTTTTGAGGTATAATCGACATACAACATTATATTATTTTCATTTTAATCAACCTAATGATTAAATATCTGTATATATTGCAAAATCATAATCACCGTAAGTTTAGTAAACATACAAAAATATTTTTCTGGTGATGAGAAGTTTTAATATTAACTTTCTTACCAACTTTCAAATATGAAATACAATATTATTAACTATAGTCACCATGCTGTAGTCACCACATTACATCCCCAGGACATATTTATTTTATAACTGGAAGCTTCTAACTTTTTATTCTCTTTACCTATCTCACTCTTTCTTCTGCCCCCCAACCCTTCAGCCCCTCAGACAGCCACCAATCTGTTCTTTGTATCTATGAGCTAGGGTTTTTTTGGTTTTTGGTTTTTTTTTTAGATTTGACATGCAAATGAAATCATACTCAACTTCAAAAAATTACATATTTTTGTTATCCATGTCTTAGTTTTATGCATGAAATTGATTTAAACTTATGTTTTATTAACACATTTATCTATTAAAATAAAATAAATCTATGCACACACTAAAATCACTGCATGTCCTCCAGTGCTGTGAGGTCTATGTTTTGGAGGATTCATATTCTGAGCTGGTGAAAGTCAGTATTTACCCGCCAATTAAAAATAAGGAAATAATACAAACACACCTTCAGAAATTATTTTTATGTATGTATGTGCCATTACATGTATTTACAAAGGGAATGACACACACACACACACTTTCCAGTGGCTGAGAAACGGAATTGAGCAGGCATAAGGCATTACGTTACAGGCAGTGCAAAGTACTGAATCAAGGACAGAGTATAACGTTAGTTATTTGCACTTTTCTCCAGGGAGACAGAACATGCATGCCTGGAGAGAGCAATGGGGGGGCCGGGGTGGACAGGGAGTGAGGAGGACTGGCGTCAGGCTCCCTCCCCTCTGCCTCCCAAAATAGCAGCTCCTTGTTTATCTGTTTTCTACAGTGCCCTTGCTCACAGGATATTTTTTTAAACAAAAGGCTCTCAGCTAAGAAGAAATGTGGAAACCAAAGGTACTATCCAATTTCCTAATTTTATCTATGAGGCAACTGAGGCTCAGTTGCCTCATGGATAAAAGTGACTCAGCAAACTGCAGCAGAATCAGAGCCTAAATATCTCAACATCCAGATTCCTAGTCTGGTGTTTATGTGACCAAGACCACCTCTGAGAGCACCCTCACGCAGCTATATACTGGTGACTTTGGTGGACATCATTACATCAATAACCTCGTCTATCCTCAAAAATGAAGAAGTATAATTAATCATTAATTCCTTGAGGAGAGAACAGTGGTCAACAATATTTAATGAAGTGTTATGAGTCAATGGAAATAAATTAAATAGAAGATGAAGTCATTATTTCAGAAAGTATGATGTAAGGAAACAGGCATCACTCTTCCTGAAAGCTGTATAAATCAAATAACGCCTAAAACAGATTAGGAACACTTCCTAATTAGTAATAATAGAAACAACAATAAAAACAGCAATAACTATAATTAATTATCACATACCAGACACTAGACTCAGCACTTTATATGCACTGATATCCCTGTGACATAAATATTATTATCCCCATTTTCATAGGTAAGCAAATTGAACCTAAGCCCATGGGTAGGGTGACCAGCTGTCCTGGTTTACCTGGCACTACTGGGTTTCCCAGTATATGGAACTTTCAATGCTGAATTCAGGAAAATCCTGGGCCACCTGGGATGGCTGGTCACGATTTGTGGGGCTGGTGAGTGATAACTTCCACGTGTGCCTACCTCCACAACCACCACTACTTTCTACGGGATAACTTCCCTCCACATGCTCCAGTCAAGATTTGTACATACTGGTTTAAAGAAGGGAGTGACCAATACCTTACAAAACAAGATACTCACATGTAGCTTCTTCTCCTTTTACAAAAAAGACAAAGTACTGCATAGAATCAAGCATCTATTCCTCAAGAAGAGTAAAGAAGGGACACTTACCTTGACCTCAAACTCGAAGTGCTCGTCCTTTCCTTGCCCACAGAGAACATAGCGTGGAATACTAATTTTAATCGGGTCCTTCAGGTCATCTGGATTTGCTCCCAAAGAACGAGAAACCATCCTCTATCAAAGGCACATCAGAAGGGGAGAACAAAGAGAACCAAGATCACTCAATTGCAAATACCTTGCTTGGGCAGGCAGGAGAAAATGTGTTTCAGGTAGAGAAAAGAGCATCAAACCAGTAGAGTTTATTTAGAAAAATGATGGTTTCCTTTGAAAGAGAAATGCTAAATCTCTCTCATAACAAAAGACCATTTCTTTAGGTATACCATTCCCAGAAGTTAGGGCAAAAGCACTTCAAAATGTTGTTTCGCTTTGAAGTTCCTTCCAATTTATAAGAACAAGTGAAGAAAGGGACAGATTACACATTCTGACTTTCAAAGAAATCGGTCTAAACCAGATTCCTTTCTGAAAAGTCTTGATCATCTGACTTATTTTTTCTCCATAGACTATCAGATTGCCGTACATAAAGCTCCAAAAGCTGGAGATTTTATTCAAGCTTACTTCATTTTAAATTCTAGGCATTTTTATAAGCCAGTGTAGTGTGCAAAGCTCTTTAAACCACAATTAAAACAAATCCCAGGTATTTTCTTTAGGCTCCATTTGATTAATAATGAACTTGGCTCTGACAAATATTTATGGTCTGGATGGTGGGAAACCAGAGGGGTTTGAGGAAGAGGCATTATGAAAAAAATAAATCTTCAAAATGAGTTCTCTTGAGTGTGAATGCAAAGAAATCTAGGAATAACCTTATCATTTGCACTAACCTGGGGCTTTAGAAAATATAAGAAAGTATATTTTTGAAGCAGTAGCAATAATAAAATAATTACAATTACAATTGCATTTATTGAATACTTATTATATACCAAATACTTCACTTAATAGTTTATATGCATTGTTGCATTTACTCCTCACAATCCCCTATGAGGTATTAACCTTTGCTAACCCTGTTTTATCAAATGAGAGGCCCAAGACAGACTTTCGGTAACTTGACAGATGTAAGTGGTAGAGTCAGGATTCGAATTCAGGCTAACACAGGGCCCAACTACGGCATCACTATGCCATACTGCTACAGTGAAATTTTAAAATAATTTTATCCATCAGAGATAAACTGAGTTAATGAACACTTCAACATCAACAGAATTTAAGATGGGAACTCCATGATTATGCAGTGAAACCTACTATTTGACAAAGAAGAAAACAGTGGGCAATAATGCTCCATTTCTCTCAGGCAGAAAGGGGTCCTAGATCCTTGGCTCTTCAGCCAGGTTGGACATAGAGGGTCCAACTCAGCTGCTGTGTGTGTGTGTGTATGACAGAGAGAGAGAGAGAGAGACAGAGAGACAGAGAGACAGACAGAGACAGAGAGACAGACAGAGACAGAGAGAGACAGAGACAGACAGAGAGACAGACAGAGAGAGACAGAGAGAGACAGGAGAGAACTGAGCTCAGATTTCTGGATGATCCAGAGGCGTATGGTTTGTCTCAGATTACTGCTTTTATCTAGCTGACAGTACAAACATTTTGGCATGACGTGACATTTCCAAAAGCTTTTATACAACCTTAATCTTTCCCTGTGTGGCTGGCCACCCAAAACAAGAACCACTAATTTTATCGCAATGGTGCCCCTAATAGCTTTGCCTGATGTCAAAAATCATAGTGGAAATTCTTAAAAAGCAAGTTTCTCAACATGCCCATGGACAAAGACCTTTCAATTCACTGACAGTATATTTCTAAATTACTTTAAATGTAGACATTTTCTGAAACATGGAATATGTTTTTCTATTTAAAAGTGAAAAGGCAGAGAAATAATTTAGTGGTTTTATTTTTCAAAGAACACATTTAATGTTAGGAAATGTCTTTAACCTACAAATGTCATGGTTTACCTGCTCTGCTGCCTAAGCTCTGAAACCTTATATATCATGCTTAATAACTATAGTTTTCAAGTAGGAACCTAGTCTCTTTTCAAAATCTGACACAATCACTTGGGAAAACAACTTGTGGCATGTGTGTGGGCTGGGATTTGGGAGCACACTGTAACTTGGAACAACTTCAGCAGAAGGGAATGCTGCTGAAGACATTTTAAGCAACAACTAGCAATTAAAAATATGATCTGAGAAGTAAAGACCCATTTGTTCACATTCGGAAGAACCTGGATCCTCCCTACCGATTACGCCAAAGGCTAACACCACAGCTGATTTGGTAAGGCTCTTTCCTAAGATGTGAGAATGAGGAAAAGGAAGAAAGAAAACAAATCTTTCTCCTTCAATCAACAAGGAACAATGTATTACTATGTGTATTACGGTTTCTCAAAAAGGTGTGGATGACAATGTCAATAAGGGTAACACACTTGGTATTGAAACTCTACCGTTCTCAGCTTCCCTGAAGCAATCACAGAAAATGGACTCGGTATTCCATGTGGTGTTCACTTCAAAGACTCAGAGACAGAGAAGACTCAGAATCAAATCCCAGCTGGAGGACTTGTAACACTCTCAGTAACAGTCACCCATCCCCTGTGCACCCAAGTTTTCTTGTGTCTATGGAAATGGGCATATTTACCAAATCCCAACTACATGGCAGGCACCTGACTGCGAATGAGGGAGTTTATCACCTTGTGGGACTTACAGTTTGAGTAAACTGGTAATTACAGGGGGACTGGAAAGTTGTGATGGAGGCATTGAGTGAGAAGAACTACAAATACATACGAGGTGTTATCAAACAACACGGTGACTGTTTAAATGAAAAAACTGATTACAGTAAAAGACATTCCCATTAATCCTCCTCAAAATACTTCCCCTTGCTTCAAACACATTTATCCTATTGTTCTTGCCACTTTCTGAAGCAGCTCTGGAAGTCCTCTTTTGTGAGTGTCTTTAGCTGTGCTGTCACGGATGCTTTGATGTCCTAAATCATTTTGACTTTGGGGAAGAGCCAGAAGTCGCAAGGTGCCAGATCCTGTGAATAAGGTGAACGAGGACACACCATAATTTTTCATTTGACAGAAATTGCCGTATACCAGAAGTGATAGGTGACACGGAGCATTGTCATGATAGAAGATGATTTACGGCACATTTTTAAACACACCGTCTCTCAACCATAGCTCACACCCGACTGACTGCACCGAACAAGCTGAAACTTGTCACACACTGTTTCTAAGGTTCAACACACTACTTCCTGTATTGATGATTCCTACCTTTCTGTTGGATAGCACTCGGCAGCAGCCTTCACCATATTTTGTGATCACAACGGAAAAGCTCCGTGTCATACGTCACTTCCGGTACGGCAATTTCTGTCAAATAAAAGGATTATGGTGTGTCCTCATCCATCTTATTCACCAGATCTGACACTGTGTGACTTATGGCTCTTCCCCAAAGTCAAAATGACCATGAAAAGTAAACATTTGGAATCGATTCAGGACATCAAAGCAGCCATGACAGCAGAACAAAAGACACTCACGAAAGAGGACTTCCAGAACTGCTTCAGCAAGTGGCAAGAATGATGGGATAAGTGTGTTCGAAGCAAAGGGAATATTTTGAGGGGCATTAATGGCAATGTGTCTTCTACTATAGTCAATTTTTTTTAAACATTCACTGTATTTTTTTTTTTATCATGCCTTGTACACTAGTGTCTAAATGTCCTGAATTTTACTGAGGGAGAACTACAGTCAAAACCGCCCAGGTAATAAGTAGTTAGCAAAAAAATGGAGACTTAACTTTAACTTTCTAAATGCCTTTCTTATAGGCACCCCTAGAATATACAAACAAACTGGTGTCTTTTATTGAGCACCAACTATGTGCCATGCAGAGGACCAGGTCCTGGAAAAACAAAGTAACTTTTACAAAATATCTGGAATTTCTAAAACCTTTAGGTTTTTTCAATTGCATTAAGTTTTGAATAAAGATTTTGTTTTTCCACTGGAGATGGAATACATTCTAAAGTTAGCAAATGCTACCTTAACTTTCTGTTTTTATAAGTCAACTTTCAAGTTGAGATAAGACTGTAACTGATGGTCTGGTTACTATATAGGCCCTTTAAAACTGGAAAGTTCTCTATTTCTAAGAACGTATAATTGTGAAACCAATTCCTAATAAAAAGAAAGTTGTTTGAAGCTCAGGCCTATAGACCACTTAAAGATTTTCAAAAAATCCTTGCCTTTGATAACTTGACTAGGTATATGAATTAAGCCAGGACCAGTTATCTGGGAGGAACTGGATCTTATAATATTTATACAGCTCATCTAAACCCAGGACAGCCCTTTATATGCCAGCACCTGCCTGTGTAGCTCAAGAAATGGTTCTAGATGGGATACGAGAGCCCTGCCTCAATCAGGATTGGACAGTGAAGTGTAACAGAATCCTTTGCTGAGAAAAAGGATATTTCTCTTTGTTATCTTACATGTTGGGGACTAGAAATAGTGTTAGAGTCTGCTGTTATCATTGGTGGCCACAGTTCACTTCAATTTCATAGATTTCGAAGTAAATATTAAGGGTAAAGAAATTAAAAACTGCATAAATAACTTAAAAATAAATTTGAGCATAAGTATAAACAGATAGAAGAAAAATCAAAAGAGTCTGTGTTTCCATCAAAGCACTGCTGCAATGTCAATTTTAGAAATTACTTTTGAAGTCAATTTCATGAGAAACATAGACGTCTCAGGATACAGTGTGAAAGGTTCCTGACATTTTCCTAAACTATGTTGGGCAGGAAGGAAAACTAATATAACCGTATCCTAAATTTATTTTTTTTTAATTTAAAAATAGCTATATTTTGAATTTTATACCAGGCAAGTATGTGTTATATCATATTATATCCCATTATTTATGAGAGCTTTTAAACTTCTATGTAATAATTTTACAATCAGTCACAGTTTCTCTACATGTAGCAAAGATTCTTAGACTTGGAAGGGAAGCTTATGACATCATCAGGAGGTAAAGAAACATGAAAGGCCGTATATTCAGAAGCATGTCTTACAGCCGACCTGGCATGAGTAAATACGTAGGACATTCCAAGGTACTTTAAATGCACCGTGGAGTGGCTCTATTTAGAAGTAAAAGGTCAAGGAAAAGCACATAATTAGTAACTTGCATTGCATTTCTGTACATACAAATATCACCTTTTAAAATACGATAAAAAATGTTTTACTGATAGCTTTAATGAAATAATGTCCTATGTCAACAAATACTCTATTTTTCAATGGTGTTGGGGAAACATCATAGTTGAGTCCTCAGCCAAAAGCAGCAGGTAGAACACAGACTACATTTTAAATTCTCAGATTAATTAATCTTCTCTCCTTACGCAGGCTATCTCAGTCAAAAAGGGCAGATAAAAGACATTAATAGGACATGGCTTTAACATCCCCTCAGATAACTGTCGGCAGTGCAGAGGGCACGGAACAGGGGGTCATCAATGTTTCCCCTGAATGCTCTAATTACATACCAGATGGCTGAATTCAGTGTACGCTTTCATCGTGACAAGGTCAGACCTAAGGACAATTGTCTGATCTCCTAGAGTCAAATATCCAAGCTTTGCTTGTGAAACACGGGCAAACCTCAGTTTTTATCAGATTTAACAAAATTATGAATTTTCCTGTCTCTGTTCCCGGCAGAGCTCATATTTCGAATCCCTCCTGTTTTCAACCACACGCACTACAGTGATAGCTCTAATTAGAGCTATTATGTATCGAGCATCTACTATGCCCCAGCAGTTTGAAAACCTGGGTGTGGGGCAGAGATGGTAAGGATCTGTTACATTCTCAAATATGAGCCATGTTATAAGAAACAGGGAATAAAGGTAACTTGTGTGAGCAGGTGTAAATTATGACTATGGTAAACAGCCATGTTTATATTCATCTCCAGCAGGTGAAGTCTGCCTGTGCCCAGAAGGGAACTTATGCTAATGCTGAGCTCTCCTAGAGGCTTAGTGCATACAACTGAATTGGATTCTGCTAAGACATGTGGCCACACATGCTATATGCACACCCTGACCATCCTTATCAAGGTGAGGACTTAACAGCAGCTTGACACGAAGAAATAATACTAACCTTATCTCATTTCAGAGTGAGTTTAGAACAGTCATATCAGGAAACAGAAATAGGGTTTTCAAATGAGTATATCTTTAATTTTGATATATAACTTTATGTATAAATTACCCAGAAAACGACACCATCTTGGACATAGGTACCTGTGGAATATCTTATTTACCCTAGTGCCTTTGGGTAAATCCACGAAGTTTGGCTAACATTTGCAATCCATGATTCTTACCAGAATAAAGTATTTCATCCATATAGATCTGAGTTGATCAACATTGTTTCAAGGTTTGGAAATACTGGATATCTGATGAATGTTTCAACTTGGAACTATTAAAAACGTTGCCATTTGTCTCTAGATCACCAAAGACTGGTCCCTTTAATGATCATCATTTTCAGGTAACTCGTCACTAAGTGGGTACATTTAAAAAGACGAATGGGTCTAAAGTGACTCATTGAGAACATGGCAAGTTGCTAAGTGGCTCTCCTTGCCAAACATGACTATAGACAGTTTGGGACCACCAGGAGGGGAAACCATGTGTTCTCCCTTCTAGTTCTACAGAGTCTTTAACCATGAAAAGTACCACTTATCTTCAGTGACCGATTTTTGCTGAGCCCTAGTTTTAGTTCCAAACGTGTTGAATTCTAAGGCCTAGAAGAAACGAAAGTGTGCCTCTGTGTGGAGGCATGGTGGTGGTGGGTGAGGGTGGTGTTCTTTATCAGGTTTCTGTAGAGCATATTATTTAACCTTCCAGCTAAAAGAACAACACTGAGCATACTAGATCATTGTACTATATTCATGCTATGACTGTACCCAGGCTTTTTGTCCATAGGAATTAAAAATGCAGAGAAGAGGGGGAAAAAAAAGAAAAAAAAAAAGGCTGAGATTCGTATAAGGAAACAATGGATTGCAAAGATTTTTTTTTTCTATTTCCCTTCCCCCTTCCATCACCAGCTCAAGCCGTTGTTCTCAGTCTAGTTGTGGAGGACACGGCTCCCTGGCCCATGTTGGTATTATGAGCATTGTGCTCTACCCAGCTGAGCCAGTCGGTCGCCGGCCACCACCCGGCCGCTCACGGCAACTCACAGCATCTCTCGCTGGCTGCCGGATGCTCACTTGCTCATGGCAGCCCATGGCAGCCCATCTCCCAGTCGAGCCATTGTTCTCAATCTAGCTATAGAGGGCACAGCTCCCTGGTCCATGTGGGAATCAAACTGGTGACCTCGGTATTAGGAGCACAGTGCTCTAACCACCTGAGCCACCCGGCTGCCCCACAAAGAAACTTCCTGTAAGACAATTCTATGGGGAGGAAAAACTTATAAAGAGAGAAATAATTTTTAATGTCTAGAAATTTCAAGATAAAAATTGCAAGTCAGAAAATAATCAATTTAATAGTTCCTCCAAATATTAATTCCTAGCATAGTCATTCCTATTTTAAAAACTTAATTAAAAAAATACGCTAATCTCAAAAATAACTTGTGACTAGGAGATGACCTTGACAATGAGGAAAGAATGTATGCTCTGGAATATGAAGTTCTGGGTTTGAGTTCCAATTGTCAATCAAATGATCCTTTCTGAGTTAAATTTCCAAATATGAAATGGAGATTGATGATAACAATTCCACAATCCCGGGAGGATCACTGTGGGTCCCCAAGGAACAATGCATAGGAAAGAACATTGTACACTGAAAAACACAATACAGACAGTAGTTGGGATTGTTATTACTATAATCCACTACATCTTCAGCAACAAAACATTTTAACCAGATATTTAAAAGAAAAGGCAGAAGGACTGATTTGCAATGAATCTCTTTACTTCACGCCAAGTGGATTATTCAGTCCCATTCTTTATTAAGGCGGCTTTACAAAATTATATGAGTTCCTCCTTAACAAGAAATTAGATGGTGGTGGTTTGGAAACTGTTGTGTAAGAAACAACATAGAGACCGAAGGGTGCTGGAGGTAAAGAAGAAAAATCAGAAGAGGTAAGAGAGATAACTGTCCTCTTTGAAGGGTTGTGCTATAATACAGATTGTGGAACATACGTGTTCCAGTCTGTTATAGAAGGATACTCTGCAGATGGGGATCACAATAAGGAAAGTTATGGAAAGAATGGTCTAACAATGGGAACAGTTCCCAATGAATAAACTGCTTCAGAGGCAGACAGTGATCAGTCCATCCATGGGCATATCAAACAAAGACTGAACTAAAAAGGAAAGTGAACTAAGTAAGTTTAAATGACCTATGACATATGTCCTTTCTATGACTGAATATTTCTGTTAGGGAGAAGTCCTACAAGTTTTATCTGAATTTTACCTTCAACAGCCTTAGGAACCCTGACATAATACATCTGTGGTAGATTGAATTATTGGTCCCAATTCTTCTCTCCCTTGTAGTAGTAGTAGTATACAGTCTTAGTCATGCCATGACTTCATGGTGGATGGAGTAGACTTTATAGCTCCTTGACTTTGGACTTAGTTGTGCAACGTGTGTTGGCCAATGTGATGTTAGCAGACATGATGCATTGATTGCAGATGACCTGTAGCCTACAGCAGAGCCACCTCAACCTATATGTCAACCATCAGTGAGAAAAAAGTTTTGTTTCTTTTTTGTGTATCATTGAAATTTTGGGGGTTAGTTGTTATTTGGCAACAGCTGACTGATATAACATCTGTTACAAAAGATATATTAAGGAATGAAGCAGAATTGTGTAAGATGCATACTGGAGGCTATGTAAGTAAATTAACAAAATGACCTCATTAGAAACTGGTCTATCCAGTAAGACCACTACAGAAGCATTAATAAAAGTGCTGTAATCTATTTACCATTCAAAACTTTAAATCATCTAGAAAACAGAATGTAAATAAAAATGACCTAATTACTACTGTTGGAAGGTGTAAGTATTCTCTCCGAAGGGTGCACATGCAATTTTTAAGTAATGAGAACAGGGAGACCAACTATTTTGACATGGTCTTCAACAAAGCCTAAATAAATTCACCCTACCAACCACAAGTCTGCAAAACAGGCATCTGTGAGCAAAATGGATTTTAATTAAATTCAGATCAAATCACTGTTTCAAAAGAATGCAAAGAAGTTTTGTGTAGAATACATTAACAAGCCCTATGATGGATGAATCTTTTTTTTTTTTTTTTCTTTTTATGTAGAAACTCATTATAACTGAGAGGTTCCATTACGCTGGTTGTTGAGACTCTCATACCCGCTCCTGTATAGTAGCACTGAGGATTCAGAACTCCTGAAGAATGAGCCAGTGGAGCCAGAGGGAGGCCGCTAGAATGGAAGCCACAGTGGGTAATGGCACCAACACTACTCCACTGACTTCTACAGACATTACCACAATCTTAATTCTCACTTCATGGATGATAAATCGAATTATCGTATCGGGAACCATATTTGATCTCCAGGTAAAAAGTGTGCTTAGGTAAGAGAAGTGACATGTAAAATTTGACTGCTGGAGGCTGCTTCTTTTATGTGGTGAGCTCCGAATGTAATCCTCACTGCGGCCTACTTGCATCATAAAACAGAACTGAGAAGTTATAACGGATAATTTGGTTTTTATGCAATGCTCATATGTGCTGCATGCTCCACGTATGAACAATACTAAAGACCATAATTTATCACACAGTAGACTTACAGCTTTTTACCTGTAAGAACAAGCAAGTCTGTTTAATATTTATCACTCTTTGTTAAAATTTTGTACTAGTTATGTATTGTATGCTTTCCAAAAGCAGCATCCCTGTGCTGGCACCTTAAATTCCACTCCCTCTGTTCGTCATGATCATTAATTCTGTTCTTATCAAGGACATATGAGAAAATACTCAATGGGGCAATTTTTTCAAAAAGGTAATGTGAAATATATTAGCTAAAAAAAGTGAAAAATATGAAAATAAATTAGGTGAAATATTCTGATATTAGAAGACTTTCAGGGTTCACTTTTGAAATTTTTCCCTGGTCGAAGATCTAGTAGCCAAGAATATGACAAACTAAACAATGTCAATGATGTCCTCATCAGAGACTCAAAAGCCTTCACGTATAAGGCAATAGGTGTGTACATGTGTGCATGTGCATGGAGGGGGGGCGAAAGTGGAAGTGGCAAAAGCAGGCTCCACCTAAAAACATTTGAATTCTATTACCTCAAAAAGACAAAAAGCCTCCACTTAAGCCACTGCAAACAAGGCCGCAACCACTAATGTGTGGATTCTCACACACTCTCCAATTTCTTACCTTTTCCTATTCACTTCCCCAGAACGTGGGTAGAGGAAAATATAGAACAAGTAGCTTGTTGTTCGCTCTGACAAGGGAAAGAAAAGAGCTGCACTTCTTGACCAAAGGGAGATGGTAAGTTTCCGTGTGGGTTAAGCTTTGACACTGCCCCTATCTTCGATTAGGAGTAGAAATGAAGAGGAAGCTATGACATCTATGTTGCCCACTGTCTGAAGATCTGACCAGAACAGAAAATGAGCCCCCCATGCCAGGGGGAAAATGAATGGCTTAATGGAATCTCTGACTTGCTCAACTGAAAACATAATTTGGTGAATAGCTACCCTGAGCTCGGCATGATCCTGGCTGGAAGGGGAGGGAGAGTAGATGGAGTGATAAAGATGTGTGCCTCCTTCCTGCTAAGACTCTGGAATTTAGTAGAACACACATACCCAAGAAACAGGAGCACATTGGCAGAGCAACCCAGGGTCAGGCAAAATAAAACATAAACACAACAGATGAAACTTGATTCCTTATTAGAATGCTGAACAGACGTGGATCCAAAGGAAAGAGTCAATCAGAGGAGAGAGACAGTCTGAAGAAGCCAGTTTTAAGCCTCTGACAGAGACAGAGGGCAACTAACAACTGGATGGTACATCATGACAAGAAAAGACCTACCTGAGGCGGACATGGGCATGAACTCATCTCAGAAGGGAGGCTAGCACACTGACTGGCTCAGGCCAGCAGAAGACCTTGGTCAGAGGTTATGAGTGACGGGTAGGGTGAGAGGCAAGAGTGAGGACCGACAGGGAAAGGTGCTGAGAGCCTTCGGAGGCGACACTATATCTGATAAGACAGCATAAAGAAGTTGTTAGAAAAAGTAAGATGAGATGAAGAACCTTTCTAGGATAGAAATACAAGAGCTCAGAAAAAGAATTGGTATGCAGGGGCATGTGGCATAGGGGGAAGGTAGTCAAAGATAAACAAGTAAGGAGCTGAAATCACAGGGTTGGAAAGGAATAGTCAAGAAGTCTGAAAGGAGGAAGGGAAGGGCAATTAACTGAGAAGAAGCCATTGCAGGGCATGTGGCATCTTCATTCCACCCATTATAGTGAGGGGAGGGCATTTGAAACCCCCTTAGGAAAGCCTGATGTATCACTGCCTCGCACTGCTACAGAGCTCTCCTCATCATGGGTAAGAGAGGACGTCGAGGAAGCTCACTGCCAGACCAGGCACTTTTGTAGGCAGCACAAATTAAAGTCCGCCAGCATACGGCAGGCACAGACAGCCTGCAAGCCATCATACTGTAAGTCGGCATGAAGCTAAACACAACAAAACATTCTTTAATGACTCACAAGTAATGAGGAGGACCCAAATTTACAAGGCTGGGGTTCAAGAAAATGAAGCATTTTTCTTTTCAGTACTCATCACCTATTTTCATTTTATTATAGATATTTAAAATATTTGCATCTTCAGTTTTAGAGGTCTGCATTTTTCCAGTTTCAAATCAATTAGCTACAATGAGATATTCATAGTCCTTGATTGCATTCATAATGTTCATTTTATTAAAGCTCTCAAAAAATATGCAGAGTATTTTCACAAGTCTCCTCCCTAGAGCCTCGTCAAATGTGAGATTAGCCACAGAGCCTCGTCCTGAGAGTTGAGAGTCAGTTTCCAGACCTCAGGCGCCACATTCTGACTGCCCTGCAGACACAACGGGCTGGTGAACACCTGGACATTCTGGGCTTCGTGAGAGTACTCAGACAGACTGTTTCTTAAATTTGATGGAAGTCTGAGTTTTTGTGAGAAGACAAGCTCGACTGTTGCTAATGTTTTCTTCTCTGGAACAACGATGCACCTGAATTCACTTAAAGCACGGCATTTGATCACATCGAATCGTGTTCGTGGAGGAGGCGTGTTTAGATACCGAGAGTGTGGATAGAAAACTCGATCTTCACTCACAAGGGCAATGTGGGTGTTCAGAAGGACCAGTGACTGGCAGGGGCCTTGGCCAGAGTCACCTTCAACTCTGACCGTCGTGTAGAGCAATAACTGAACCTCCGACAGGGAAGGGATATTGACTTCCAAATTGCCATGAACAAAGTAAATCATGTCAACCAAGGTATTCTGGAATTTGGATGACAACCGAACTCCATTCGGCAAAACCAAATCAGGGACTTCTGCTTTCCAATCAAGAGAAAGCTGAACCAGATCACACTGGAGCAAAGGATGACCAGTGCAGGCAGCAGCATCAGAGTCGGGCATCAGGACACCCAGGAGGTCACGGCATATCTGTTGACAGAGGTCTTTGTTGTAACAAAATACAGTGAGGAGGAGGCTCTCTGCAGAGCTCAGGAATCGAATGTGCTGCCCGCCAAAGCCAATTTGAATCTCCCGTAGTGCAGAGAGAGACAGAGCATGAAAAACACCCACGGAGCCCAGGTGGTCATCTGACAGAACCAAGGCATATAAAGTGGAAGGAAGCAGGAGCAAACACGCTGGCTGGGGGTCAGGTTCTGCGCAGTTAGCAACAGCAAGCCAGTAAACGCCTCTGACTTTGTGCATGCCACCCAAAAGTTCTGGTACAGAACAAGCCACATGCTCAAGGAAGTCTTTTAGAGGGCACCCCTGGAGTTTCAGCATTTGATCCGGGAATTGCAAAAGGGTCTGCTTAAATGCAGAGCTGCTTCTGGCATCTTCATACTCCAGGCAGACAACTGAGCTTGGCGATGAACGCGGTCCCTCTCCAGCCACAGGGCCTAGTGCTCTGTAAGGCAATGTGCTCTCTGCTGGCCGAATGGCTGCTGCCTCCTCGCTGCTGCTGCTGCCAACCTGATGTTCTGCAGGACAGGAATGCGATTCTGATGACACCCAGTATGACTTCAAGCGCACGTCCGGGGATAAGTGTTTCACAATCGGCAGTCTTCTGATGAACGTTGTTATGTGGGAAGTGAGCCCACTGGGGTCCCACAGGCTCCCCACGTGCCTGGCTTGGCTGAGCACCTTTGTGCCAGCCTGTAGCAGGTGACTGCTGGTATCTGTATAAAGGTCTGAAAACCTGTGGTAAAAGTATCCCAATCTACTGTTTCCTTCTGTCCTAGTAATCAGTGACTCTGGAGAGCTCATGTTTTTAGCAGCTAACTCTTTCTCAGTGTGCTGCTCACTATAAAACTTGGAGGAGAGCATACTCTCCTCACTACACACAGTTTCAGAGAGAACACAGCAGAGTAACTCACTTTGTCTGGTCTGTTTGTTTCCCCTGCTGACAGACACTCCTTGGGACATATGTTGAAGCAAAGTCCAGCTGGACTGGATTCCAAAGCTGTGTTCATCTTTATGAGTCATCAGCTCACTGTAATTTTCTGACTTACCCTGAAAATATTCTGCATTGCCAGTGTTGCTTTCATTAAGAAAAAAGGTTTCAGACAGATTGAAACATCTTGGCTGAAAACCACCCATATACTCAGGACGACTATATTTGCAATCACTGTTCTGTAGCACCTCGTGTGCTGAGGGCTGACCCCTGTGCTGCTGGGTTCTCTCTCGTGATGCTGAGGAGAAAGTTGTAGGGCCTGAGATGCTCCGTGTCATGGAATCATTCTGATCCACCTCCTGTCTGCTGGAAGTGTCGGTGACATCTCTGGGCAGCAGTGGGACAAGACACCCTTTCTGTTCAAGATGTCAAAAACAGTTGAAATGGGGATGTGGTAACAGCTTTTGCGATTCTTTTGCACATGAAGATTCTTGCAGTCATTGGTTTCATTGTGTGGATTGATTCGGAGGTTAAATCAAAAGCCTAAGCTATTCTTATTGATTGATACATGATTTAAAAATATATGATAGAATTCACACATAGAACATCAATTTCCATATTAGATATATTACAAATTGCCGAGTATTGTTACAGAAATACTTTGTATGGAATTGATCCACAGTATCCATTTCTTGGTCTAATATTTAATTTACTCTAAAATAAACCCTAAGACCTTGGGGTCAGTTTTCAAAAGGTCAAATTTAGTTGTGAAAGAGTCCATGACCATATAAGAATCCATGTCCACAATATAAAAGAAATCAGGGGATACTTAACTAAAATCAGACAGAAAGCAAGGCCAAAAGAAACTGACAAATACTGCAACCAACATCATGTTTCTCTCATCTCTTGGTTTGTTTTAGGGAAATTCTTAATTGTATCTGCCCGGTGAGATTGCTGTTACCATATCTACAAACCAGCACCATGAAAGGCCAGGCACTGTGGATAAAAAGAAATGAAAGGCAATGTGTCCTGCTCTTCACGAGGTTTTGGCTAAAGAGATGGATGTCCAGAGCACATAATGTCATTACTGAATGACTGGAAGGAGGGCATGGTAGTGGCCAAAGTCAGGGAAGCCTATTGTGGAACCCCTACCCTTTCAACCTCTCGCTCTCTGGTCAGGGACTTACGAACACCATCTGTAAAATTTATACCACCTAGTAGTTTTGGGTTTTTTTGTTTTTTTTAATTTAAGAATATATGGGAAGGACAAGTCTCTCAGTGGAGAAAAATACAAGCAAACCCTTACAAATTGTATGCCCAAATAAACCTTGGTTTGACAATCCACCAGAGAAATAACCAAGAACCATTTCCTTTGTACTACTGCCAACTCAGTCTGTAAAATGAGCAGGGTTTTTAAAACATTGAGAAGTACTCTGTTTCATTTCCAAACCACATATCTGATTCTGATTATATAATTCTGCCTTTTAAATGCAGACCAAGGAAAAGGATACTGTTACGAATGAAAAACCGGGCAAAGCCCCTCCACCACAGCTACATGCCATTCAAATAAAGTCAAAGCAGTTTCCAACCTGCAGGATTCCGTTTTTAAGTCCATATAAGAGCTTGCCTTCCTTATTAGCCATTAATCTCACTGGAACGTTAAAATCCCAATTATGCAACTAAACATTAAGAAAATTTAATTATATGAGCATGCCATAATTTAAGGCGACCCTATCAATCTGAAAAATCATTACCTACCTCATATTTTAGCTTACGTTGAATGGTGCCATTGTGAAGTTTCTCATTATTCTGAAAAGAAAATTTTAGAAAAACCTCTATATTAAATTATAGTGTGTTCATAAAGCAAGAAAATCGACTTGGTTAGAAATATTTATGGGAAAAAATTCTAAAGAAACGTACTTATTTCAATGACAAGCCCCCTACAGAAATTATATTCCAAGGTAAACATGACTCTATCGACCCATCTGCCTGTAGGAGAACTGAACCATTTATTCTGAATCTTAAAATTCTAAGAAAAATATTAAAAGCAAGATTTCCTTAGGATACTTCTTACATTGGCTGGACAGAAATGAAATATTTTTATTTTGATAAAAATCAACTCGTGACAAGTACTATCTTCTCAAAGGTAAAACTGTATTTCTACTTGGGAAAATTTATGAAGCAAATTAAATACTTAATGGAAATTGGTTGTGTTTTGGGATAAAATAGGAAAATGTTACATGTAGATTTTTATAAATCAAACAAAGTAAATGAAGCATTTTAGGAAACTTTATATTCATTTAAGAATTTTCCCCATAAGTTTAAAACTTGAAAACAAAGTTACTCTTGAACTGATACTATTCGTGAACAGTTAGGCTCCACCCAAGCAATATTTAATTTTTTTAGGACATTTGCATCTCAACTTTCTCACTGACGAACAGTAATAAAAGAGCCTATCATCACCACTAATAACTTATTGAAAGGCTATCTGAAAATGAATGACAGCATTACTTGGCTTCTCCCGCTCACCTTCATTGTATCTGTAGATGTACTGCTATCCTTGCCAATCACACGATGCAAATCCTGAAGACGTCTTTGGACTTCTTCTTCAATGTAAGCACTGACCCTGGAAACAATGGAGATTGGTGTACTTCAACACTTCTAACCACACGAGACATTTGAGATCATTTTTTTATTATGCCCTTCATAACAGGGAACTTTCTCATTTTAAATGCCAAACATAATAACAACACAAGACCTTAAAGCATTTTTCTACTTTCTAAGAAATCTAGTACCATGTGTTCACTATCTGTGTTTTCCCCAAGTGAGAGAGAACTGGATGGATAACAGAATCTTGAGAATGGAAGGGAGACTAAGTGAACCCATCCAACTCTCTCCTGGATTTCCTTAGCGGAATCCCTGCTACAAGGCAGGGCAGAATCATAGACACTGGTTTTTGAACGCTCTATGACCTTCAGTTTATTCACACACAAAAAAACTGATAGTTATTGTTCAAAACACAAAGTCATTTAAGAGGATTCAAAGTAAAAAAGAAGTGAACATAATCTTGACGAATCTTCACTATTCAAAGGGAACAATGTCGAGCATTGTTCCTGTTCTGTCTTGTCTCTCCAACTGGGTTACCTGTACCTGGCCAGGAGAGACTACATTTTAAAGGTCTCTACCTTCCAAAATGCCTGGCACAGCACCAAAACAGTGGAAACCAGAAACAGTGGACTTTTCAGGCAGTTATCAACTGAATATTTCAAGCCCCCTAGAATGTAGGTGAAATTATATGAAATACAACCAGCCACCAGAGGAACCAAGGAGACTACAGAATTTTATTTCCATCTAAAATCTTTCTAGTAGCTCAGACTGCCAAGATGGAAGTCTTACTCAGCTCCCAACTCTCCCTCCCATAGGTCTACAGGCATTGATTAGATTAATTAATTAAAATGAACTGTTTTGCATATTTACATCTTACCACACTAAAATAAAACCTGGTTTCACCTTTCTAAACATATGCATAGTCCTATAAATATTTTTGTACTACTGACCACAGCAAAACGATTGTCTGAAATGTTAAAGAGATTAATATTTTAGGTAAAATAGCCCAGAAGAATGGAGTTAGGGTAACAAAGTGCACTATTTACCTTTCAGTATTGAAAATAAAATCATGTGGAACTGAATTTGAGCAAAGTCCACTTACAAATGAATTACCTCACCAGGCTTTTAAATTTTAAATTTTAAATTTTAAATTAGCCTTGTGGAACATGCAGAACTAGATTTAAAGGGCTACAGAGGCTCATGTTATTCCAACTACATTTTGATATCCAAATATATATCTCCTAATACCCAGGGCTCAGGAATACCCAATTTGAAATGTCCCCATGACATAGATGGGATTGAGAAAAATAATTAAGTTTCTTATAGACAAAAAATGACTGAATCAATTTATCTGGGAGCTCTAAGCCACAGAGCAAATGACAATGCCACCCAAATTGAAAATCATTTTACTATAGTAACATCAGATATATAGTTATGTTATTTGTGATCATTTTGAATAACTGGTACAATTTTGTAATAGACAGCATCTATTTGTAATCAGTGACTTCTATAAATTATAGTAACTGTCAGCACAAGGTCCTTCTTTCCTGGTACAATTCAACTAACTCTACTTCTTTGTTCCTCTCAACTTGGCCACGCATCACTCCTTTCTGCATGAGCTGGTTTCTCTGGATCTTTCAAGTTTACCTTCCTATCAAACTCCTTGTACCAGCATTCCTTGGATTTAGCTGGCCAGTTCTGAGGTCTCTTGTTCCCTTGAAATGATACTTCAACCCACCACTGGCCACAGAGGTAGATGGAGACAAAGCACATCTCAAGGACACAGATTACTTGTTGCCTTTGAAAGATCCCTCCACATGCAAAATGGCCAATACGAGGTAGTGACTCATTAAATCACAACAGAAATGTAGGCATGGCATCAGTTTAATGTCCAGTACCTGGCATCCATGAGAGGAACCAGGTGAGATTTTTCATCACTGGATGACAAGCTGGAAGAAGCAGCCTTCCCCTCCAAGGTCCCACGATACCCTTTTTGAACACCATCAACCTCACAGATCTTTTGCTTCAACTGCTGGATTTCATGTTCCAACCTACAGAGATGGGAATTACATGAGTTCATCCATTAACAGTATTTCCTGAGTATCGTCACTGGTTGGGACATTGTTTTAGAAATCACTGGGGATTCAGACACAAACTCTGCAAACAGCTTTACCTTATAACAAAAAAAGGTATCACAAAACTACACGGCAACATATAAGGTGATAATAGGCCACAAAAGGGGTTCAGAACAAGTGCTATAGGCATCCAAAAGTTGACGAATTTTATAATCAATGTCAAAGATATTCCCACTGTGTTCCAAGCAAATTCTCAGAGGCAGATGTGCAGGACACTGAGCCCCCTACCCCGGCTTCAATAAAGCAGTTGTTTACTATATATCAGGATCCCACTAAATATTTCTGTTTGACAAAAGAGATCTATGCTTTAAAGAGTTTTTTTTAAAAACCACCAATCCTGGAGAACCTTCATGGTCAAGGTAGTTCCAAATTGAATCTTCAGAAGCCAGTGAAAATTTGGACATTTGGGAATGATGGTGGAGGATTCTTCCAGGTACAGAAAGGAATATGAATAAAGAGGCTAAGCCAGGAAAACCAGGAATCCACTTTGGTTAAAGCAGAGGGTGTGAAAAAGCAAACCAGTGAGAGACCTAGGAAAGCAGGCTGAGTAGCTCAAGAAACTCAGATAAACCATAAACTGTGGAACCAAACATTTCCAATAATAAATGATACATCTAATATGAGGTCAAGTGTCTGTAAGGCTGTTTTCCCACTGGCCCAGGTACACATGAATCCACGGCCATCAGGCTAGAGGGGCAAGCTTGCTAGTAAATTTGGCACCAGAGAACGCAAGACCCAGCTAGGGGTTACAGCCCACATGCTGTGTGAACTGGGGCAAGTTAATGAAATCTGGGTCTCAGTTTCTTCATGTATCAAATAAGAGAGTCAACTCGTCTCTCTAATTTCCTTCAGATCCAAACATCAGGGATTCTATCTTCAGATGCTAACACACTGTGGTACTGCCAGCTCTCTGATAACACCAGCAGCAACTGACTGCTCTATCTTGAACATGAAAGCCACATTCTTAACTGTCAAAATGGGATTATGGAGTCACCAAGGTCAGCACTCATGGGTTCCATGGGAGGCAATGCCCTGCTTAACTCAGCCCTTCATCTATCTACTGATTAGCGAGCACTTACTGAGCTTCAACTTGCAGAGCATATAACATTTTCAAAGGAGGAGGGAATAAGTTTAAAAGAGTGATGTTAGGGGCCAGGTAGTCAGCCAAGAACCAAGGAACAATATTAACAGAGTCTCAGAGATCAGAAGGAAAATGAGCCGGATGTAAGTAGGTAACCGCCAATGTTTATAATTAAGATGACGCCCACTGGAGTTGTTCAAAGACATCCTTGAGGGCTGGCACAGTGGAAGAGACTCCACAGAGCAACAGGATTTGCGAGGAGCCCTGAAAGCTGGGCAGGATTTATAGAAAGGGTCACAGCACACAGGAAGAACCGGCGTGCCCAGGCAGCAGCTCTGTGATCAGCAGACAAGAGGACAAGTGGCGAACAGTTGGGTGGTAAGTAGACCTAGATTCAAGTTGCAGCTCTGCCACTTTCTAACTGCCTGACATTTGTCCCTGATGGTTATACAATCATTGGGCAGAAAAGAAAACAGCAAATGGATTAAATTTTGTTCATAAAGCAAGCCGGCAGGGAAAGTCAAATTCTGTTCTGTTGTCTAATCTGGTTTCATGTGAATTTAGTATTTCACACTTGTGGAACTTCACAAGTGGACAGGTCAGGCTGTATGGCATGGCCTGGCTTAGCCATGAAAACCCAGAGGAATAATAAAACACGAAACACTCACAGAAAACCACAGACGCATCACAGGTAGAGAAAAGACCTCAGATTTGTTGGCCTAAATTAGGTCTTAGAAAGTCTACTCTATCAAAACACATGAAGCTAAAAGCCTCCCTTGTTTAGCTGGAGGAATGCTGACATTGGGAAATCACCTCCATGGAAGTCACACTGTATCCACTATAATAGAGTATTAATACTAAATGGCCAGGGAGCAAAGCTGGTTGACCAAAGCCAGGGACATCAAGCTAATCGCTCACGCTGCATTCTTACTGTACACTGCAGGATACAAATTGAGAGCGTGCCCTCCACTACTTTAAATTTCCTGGGGCTGGAGCTTTGACCAGCAATTTCATTTACATAACATACCTGCAATCATTTTCTTAAACCTCCGACCTATTTCTCTGAAGTAATAGCATTATGGTTTTTTATTGTTATTTGTTGCCGTTTTGCCTGAGGGAATTACCAGAGAGCAACTGTAAATAAAATCCACAGTATAAACAGATCATTTGAAAGGAGGTTGTCATGACCTTTTCAGGCATGATGGATGGGCTCCAGCTACACCTCAGAGTAGACCCTGCCTTATCATCAGCATGGATCCCGGGTCTCTACCAATGTCAAGCTGGGCTCCTAGAAGCCAGCAGACTGGGCTTCTATTGCAGCCCCTCAAGAGGGGCTGTGGGTGGGAGAAATGCTGAGGAAAGAGCAGCGTTCTAGGCCCTCCCACCTGGGCTACAGTTAGGATCTCAACTGACCAAAGGTCTGGAGCTAAGAAAATACACAGACCCCCTGACCTTGTCCACCCCATCCTGTAAGGGTGAGGATACCACAGCTCAATGATAAAACATCTGCCCAAGGTCACTGTAATGCAGGGACTCTGGTTCGGCTCCCAGTGGGTGGACACAGAATATGGTGAGGCCAAAAAGGAACAACGGAGCCATGGATAGGGGAGTCATACCACTATATCTTCGATGGCGGCTGGTCAAGACACAAAAGCAAACATCCACCAGTACCCCAACAAGGGGTCTTCCTGCACCCCAGTCTTACTAGCGGCCGGGAGAGACACAGGAAGTAGGATCCACATGATCCGCAATCCGCCATCCGCACTTGCTAGCCGCAATCCCCAGTCTGCTTCTCTGCCAACCAACCAACCCCTTGCTAGCCACAATCCACCATCTGCTTCTCTACCAACCAACCAACCCCCTAGCATAGCCACAGCAGTTATATCAGTGGCTAGTGGCTAACCGGTAACAGCTGATGGCCACCCAGCCACAGCCACATCTAATAACCGAGCCAGCACCTTTCCACCTGAGATTGAGAGCCTGGAAACTGCTCTCTGCGACTCTGTCCCCACAGTCAGCAAGGCAGAAAGTGCTGGGCTGGGCCATGAAGACCCCTTGCAGGACAACAAATTGGGTGATGTTTGCACTCTAGGCGGCCCTCAGCCCTCCTGAGAGTCTTGACATCATGTCTGCAGGGCTACCAGAAAAAGCATTCTCGAATTCCTGTATTTATTCATTTGGAGAACCTACTGTGTGGGAAGCAGGTGACAGGGGATAGGTGAAGGAAGACAACTATTCTTTCTTTACCATGAAAATAGTGCTAGTTCCTAGTTTTATTTTTCACACCACCAATAGTAATATCAGGAAAGCATCACCAAACATGCTCAGAATCATCTGGAGAGTTTTGTTTGGTTGTTTACTTTTTAATACAGTATCCTGGTGATACGAGCCAAGCAAGTAGCCCAACCACAACCACACTGACAAACTTTAAGTTTTCTTTCCTATAGAGATTTTAAGTTTCCTTTTCCTTAAAGTTTCCTTTCTCCCAGTTTTTTAGCTCCTATCCCCCTGCTCCTTAATTATTTCATAAAACAGTTTCTTAATTATAAACAATAGATTGTTTTTAACCTGAATCATGGAAATCTCCTACCCCCTGCTTTAGATAATTACCCTAACACTTGTGATTTATATTTGTTGATTGTAATCATTGAAGCCTAATGTTCTTTCTAATCCATTCTGGGCCCAGCTCCTGGATAACTGACGCCACCTCAGTGACTAGTTGAATGGCCGCAGGCTCCATAAGAGCTGACGGATTTTCCATCACGTAGCCACCCTGCATCAATAGCTTTGAGCTCTGCTCTTTAAGCACTTTTAAATTTATCAATTAAAATCTATTTCTCCTCATTCAGGGGCCTTGGGATACAGATGCCCCAGCAAGGTTACCAGTCCCAACCAAAGAAGCCAGCACGGTCTTCCAGGCCGATCTCAGAACCCCTTCCTCTCATCTGAGATCAGATAGGGCAAGAGTTCCGTGAATCCCCAATAGGTAGGGACAGCTCTACGCCTCTGCCACGCAGGAAGCAGATACAGAAGAAAAGACCTCCTGTCCCTCAATTTCCCATAGAGATTTTATGGGGATCACGTCTCTCAAGGGGAAAACAAGGCAGGCAGGCAGTTAGACAGACATTGGGTCTCTGCATTCTTGCATGTCAAACACAACCCACAGAATGCAACCACTCAACAGACCTCCCCTCTCTGCCCAAAACTTCCCCTTTTTATTGTAATTATTTACCCCTATGAGGAAACAAATGGGTACAAAATACTCAACTAGATTGGACCAGTCACTGACACCTGCGCAGTAACAGCATTACGACCTTCTTTTCACCTGGGCCTCATTATACCATAATATCATACATATGCCTGGAATTTCATTAATATCATTATAACAGACTGAATTCTGGGAAGGAACATGCGTAGTCTAAAAAGATGAGGTAATAGCCGTTTGTCAATCACAGGTGTCAATCAAGTGGTCCCATGCCCAGAGAGGAACAGCCTATTCTAGAGGAAAAAAAAGGAATAAAAACTCCAAGTCCTGGTCAGTTAGGGCCTTTGAGCCACAACCCCCTCCTAACCCTTTAGAGTGTACTTTCTCTTCTAATAATGGCCCCTGAGCCACTGCTTTCTACTCGGGCCGCTTCTACCGCATTTCCCCGAAAATAAGACCTAGGTGGACAATGAGCTCTAATGCGTCTTTTACAGCAAAAATTAATATAAGACCCAGTCTTGTTTTACTATAAGACCGGGTATAATATAATATAATATAATATAATATAATATAATATAATATAATATAATATAATATAATACTGGGTCTTATATTAATTTTTCCTCCAAAAGATGCATTAGAGCTGATGGTCCGGCTAGGTCTTATTTTCAGGGAAACACAGTACTTCTTTGAAGTGTACTTTTTCTTCTAATAAACTGTTCTTTCACCATTTCATTTCTGTGTCTCGTTCAATTCTTTGCTCGAGACGCCAAGAACCTGGACACCACGCCGAAGGGCCCATCCTCTGGCAAGGTAGCAGCTAGGATTCCCAGTTTTCCTCAAAGTCTGGGTGTGACCTCTGGTGTGGGAACCTAGCTCGGACTCCTCCGGATTTGACCCCCGGTGTAGAAACCAAGCCCGGACACCGCGCCGAGAAGGGCCCACTCTCCGGTAATACTGGAGCCTCCTCTCAAATCCTGTAAATCCTCAGGGTGTGAGAAGTATTGTTCCCTTCCCTACCAGGTCTGGAAATCAGTACACTCTGCAATCTGTGAACACAGTGGGGGGGAGGGGCTTTACTGTAACTGGCTAGTCAGGGAAAAGATGTAAAGCCAATGAGGAAGGGAGGAGGGAAATAGAGAATGGAGCAGAGTGAGGAAGAGGAAAAAAAGCACAGAAGGAAGGAAGAAGGGAGAGAAGGAAAGAACAAAAGGTGGGAAAGAAGGAACGAGGGAGAGAGGGAGGGAAGAAAGAAAAAGGAAGGGAGGAAGGAAATGGAAGGAAGGGGACAGACCAGAGGGAAAAAGGGAAAGGAAGAAGGAATCAAAGGTGGAAGCTTTCAGTCTTTGACATTTATCAAATATTAAAACATACACATTCCATAAGTCAGTGGGCTAATGGACAAGGGTTGTGCTTTTGTTTGTGTGTTTGCTTTCAACTTTAAACCAATGATTCTAAAACAAGGATCCTAAAGGGAAAGTGAATGTTTAGGGGTATTTTTCTCAGGTTGGTAGAATAAGCATTTGCCTGTGTACTACAGAATATAAAAGCTAAAAAAAAAAAAAAAATTACTTTTTAAAAAGACAGTGAGAGACTCATTAGGCGGGTAAAAAGCACGCAATCATGACGGTTTGCCGTACTTTTCTTTCCCAGTCTCACCTCTCCCCGTCCTTCTCCAGGGCTTCCTGCTCAGCTTCCAGGCCGGCCTGGAGCCCTGACTGCTGGCTGCTGCTGCTGCTGCTGCTGCTGCTCAGAGTGGCCAGCTTTTGCCTCTGCTCGTCCATCTCCAGGCCCAGGGTGGAGCGCCTCTGCAGGGCCGAATGCCTCCTCTCCAGCCGGGCCACAGCGAGCTCCAGCGCCTCCCTCTGCTGCTTCTCCCGTGATTCCAGAATCTCCTTTTCCTTTTTCCTCACTTTTTCTTCCTGACGTGCAATGTTGGCAGTGAATTCAAAGGTGGCTTGGAGCTTCTGCAACTGGCTCGCGTTGGCTTGGTACTGTGCAAGCTGTTCTTCTTTTTCCTCCATTTCTTTTTCTACTTGATAAAGTGTGTTGTCTAAGCCGAGAGGGCCTCTGTCAAGGACTTCCAGCGCTCTCTGCTTTTCTTCTAACAGAGTTGGCAAGTGATTCTGCAGGAGGTACTGGAGCTGGCGCTCTTTATGTTGCAGCCTATATTCTGCTGGCCTTATCTTCTCTAAATCTTGAGCCACCTGGGTGACATCTGTGACACTATCATTGTTTTTTTCCAACAACCTAACTTCCTCTTCATTTTCAGATCTTAAACACTCCAGGATTTCCTGTTCTTCCTCGACTTCCTTTCTCAGAAGGTCCCTCTGCTGAACCAGGTCCTTCTCCAAGTTGGCGAGCTTGATCAGCTGCCTTCGCTTGAACTCTAAGAAATGCAGCTGAGCCCTTTCTAACTCCTCGCGGTCTTCCTCGCCCTCGGCCCGGGCGTCCTTCACCCGCAGCAGGGACTCGCGGATGCATTCCAGGTCTCTCCTCTCCTCCTCCAGCCTCTGCACCTCCCCGCGCCGCAGGAGCGCAATCATCTCCTGCTTCTCTCGGAGCTGCCCTTCGAGATGGGCCACGAGCACAACCTGCTCCTTTTCTTGCTCCTCCAGCCTCTTTTTTTCCAGTTCAAGCTTGGCATATTGTTCGTCTTTTTCCCTTTTGAGCCGGTCCAGTTCTTGAAATATCTGGATCTTCTCGGCCTTCTCGTTGTTATTGAGTTCCTGGAGCCGCTGGAGTTCTTCTCTGACCAGGAAGAAGCTCTCTTCTTCTTGTTTCTTCTTCTGCAGCTCGATTTCCTGCTGCTCCCTCAGTCTCTCCTCTTCAAACTTCTCTTTTTCAGCAAGCAGGTCCTTCAGCCTGCTCTCGATGTGGAAGCTGCGGCGTTTGAGGCTCTCCTCTTGCTTGCGGATCTGGAGCTGGACGATTTCCGTCTCCTTGCGCTGACTCTCCACCTCCTGCTGCATCCGCTCTAGTTCTGCCTTGTCTGATTTTTGCTTTTCCTCCATTTCTTCTATGAGTTTCCTGAAATGCAAAATGTTGACAGATCATTTTTTGATCACTGCTCAAGTGTTGCCACAACTTTCCCCTAACTGAAATGTTCTAAAAATAAATATAAAACCAAACCCTTCACTGTAATAAAAATGCGGGAGAACTGCTTTTCTTTTCATTTTCAGCAGCAGGCTGTTTAATTTATTTTTATTTTTTTTTTCTTTACTCTGTAACTGTCCAACATATCATTTGCCTAATCTCTTTCAGTTGCCTCTGATATCATTTCTTTGTAGACACTATAAGTATAATGTGTTATGCATGATATAATTTTAAAAGCCCCCTGAGCTCAAAGAGAAAGAACCATGCTCAATTTAAATTTAAATGTGAATAATTTTATTCAGTCCAATGGCTACAAAGTAACAGAAATTCAGTTAAGAGATGACATTAAATAAAAATGCTTATGCTGCCCTCAACTCATTGGGGTCAAATATCAAAGTCAGGATAATCAACAGTTCATTGTTCCAGCTCAAATAACTACATGCTATTTAGCATTTAAACACGAGTTTAGAAAAAATTGTAATAACCAAATGGCCCAAAATATTAGTTTATTAATATATAACATTGAAATGAACAGTCTCCATTAAAATACTTAAATGCATGGTTCCAGGGGTTACAAGTCATGTTTTGTCTAGGACAATAAACGACTCCCGCTGGGTGCTAAATCAGTGTTTGGAGGTTGGAATGGCCTCCAAAGCAAGAACACAGAATATGTAAGAATACTGATATATGGCCTCCATCTACTGATCCACCAAGGATCTATCATTTATGGTGCTAAAGACTAAACTAATTTATCTGTAACATCTAAACTCCAGATTCCAGAACATACCAAATTTATAGATTTTCTATCACCTTAGTTTCTACTCCAATATCTACCCTTGATTCAGTTCTTGGATTGTTAAATAGGTCAGGAAAAAGAGAAGAAGAAAATACAATTTTATCAAATAATTATACTCAGAACATATAAAAAACTCTCCAAAACACACACACACACACACACACACACACACACACACACCAAAAGAAAAGGGAGCAAAGAATACAAAGAGGTGAATTACACAGGGAAATACAAACAGCCAATCAGCATAAGGAAAGGAGAGATGTTTAAAAGGGGGGAGGCATAAGACAGGAGAATTGTCATTCTTTCGGCTTTTTAAGAACTCGGCAGATATTTTTAAAGAAGATATACCTTTGAGTTAAATGTAAACAAGTATATATTTGGTGTATTTAATGAGTATATTAAATTTGCCTACTGATTATTTCTCCTTTCTCACAAGTATTTGAAGATGAACTATTTAAAAAAATTCAAATATGAAGTTTGAAAAACTAACAAGCTGAAGAGAAATGACCTACAGTCATTAGCCATGTAAACAACAGACACAGAGCCAGAAGGAGATATTAAAACACAGATAAATCAGTTTAGGACATTATCATATTAATCTGCAACTGTAGTAGTATTAAAACTCGTACCCCACATGGCTTACCTTTTACTTTCTAATTTTTCAAGTTCTTCACGCTGTTGCCGCTCAAATTCAAGTCTGATAAAATCAAATGAAAATGAGTCACTTTCCTAAAAGAGCTTTCCTCTCTTTTTCACCCTCTCAATAGTTATGTATTACAAAGCATCAGTTATTCGAGTACTATTTTTCATTACTATGGATTAGCAAGTTTAAATGTATACTTTGCTCTATGACCATGATTAGAAATTAGACATACTTTTGGGTGCTTGAATTCAGACTGAAAAAGAACATACTTTACTTAAAGGAAAACAAACAAAACATGACTGTACTGAAAAAAACAGAGTTAAAGGAGACTTGTACATGATAATAAGTACATCTATTCTATGCAGCTTAGTCACTGATGAGTATATAAAAATGTAGAATCTCTACCTTAGACAGATGGGTCCTTTTATAGGGTAAAGACTGCCAGGAAGGAGAAAGAGAGAGAGAGAGAGAGAGAGAACAGACATCAATTAAAAGAATTAACCAGGAGAAACATCAGGAGAGAAGCAGTTAGGTACTTAAAAGCCAATAGCCATACAGAAATTGAAATGTCTTTTTATACATATCACATTTCAATTTCTTGAAGCAAACACTTGAGTTAGCTCCGTTGTTTTGCACACTTCCCATAATAATTATGGCACTAATAACTGAGTACCAATAATTGCGAACAGTAATCACATTCATATTTTTACTACTTCATAGTTATACTGCACATAAGTTCGTCAAGATGCCCTCGTAATTAGTAGTTATATGATATAGGGATTACTGGGCGCTATATAGATCACGAACAGATTTACCACAGTGGTAGCAAAATAAAGGGAGCTGGGCCCTTGGGAATTTTAAGACAACTTGTTAAACTGTTGGTAACAAAACTTGGTTTCTCCTCAAACACTAAATTCAATTACTGCAAGATTTCACTATTCCTATTAAACAGCATGAACTATAATTCTTAAACTTACACTTAAATGTTCCTGTTGTGGCAGATGGCAGATACATCTAAAAAGTTGAACGATGGAAAAATTCACCATAAATTGTTTTCCTTGGATAATGCGCAAATCCAGATTGGCAACAGTTACCTTTCTAAATAAGCTAACACATATTTCAAATAGCTCTGTTACCAACTTAAATTGGGCTAATACTGAGAGTAGGATGTCTGATGGCTTTTGTAAGCAGAACTGAGTGCTATGTTGAGTGATTTATACATGTTTGCTTACTTTGTCTTCCTAGCAAATCCTTAAGATAGCAAATAGTATCTCCATTTAACAGATGAGGAACCAAAGCTTGGATATGTGAAAGAACCTATCCAAAGTCATAATGGTACGTAAGATGTGGTGGAGCCAGGATTTGAACCCATGGCAGCCTGCTTCCAAAATATCCTCAATTAATTCATTTTATGAGCAATGCTCCAATTTGTGATATATGATAAAAAGTATTAAATCCTTCATTTAAACTTGTCACTTAGGGTTATATTTATCCTCCTATCAAATGAAAATAATCTGTAGATTATAGGCATTGCCACCCATGAGAAATCAATCACATAAATACATATAAGAGGTTTTTGCCAATTCCTGAGTCCAGCACATATATCATTATACTAAGTAGGTACAGGGCTTCATTAGAGTTAATATATGATCATTCTCTTTTATATAACGATAAACAGAACCTTGGGAATGTTTCCTAGGAGAGATTTTTAGACGTTGGTACAGTTTAGTCTTTCTAGAGATATTTATATAGTCAAACAGAATCCCTGGATAAAACACTTTAAAAACTAGAGAATTTCCATAATGGAATTGTCTTTATTTTCTATTTTTATTTTCTGCGAACAATAGCTTAGTGTGACCATCGGCAGACACTACCACAACAATGACACAAGCATGTGGTCATAAGCCAAAAGCTCCTCTGAACATTGGGAGACCTGTGTGCGAATGAAAGTCTATCTATCACCTGAGGACTGTTTATAATGTGTGGGGGCTGGTCTCAGTGTACGACACCCTCACTTTGTTCTCTCAGCCCTAGCGGGTTGACACGTTTCTCATCCCATTTTATAGAACAGAAAATTGAGTTTTAGAGCAGGTAAGCAGCAGAGGGAGGCTATGAATTGAAATTTGGTACTAAAAATCTGTACTGACAACTATAATTGTTGCTAACAAGCTGCATAGTTTCAGGAGGTCATAAAATGTGAGTTTTAATATCTTCATCTCTAATGTGACACTCTGAGTACCTACTTTTTTTAAATGAGCACAGTGTAAGGCACTATGCTACACATAAGGGATACAACAGTCTGTACAAGAGATGTGGTCCCTGCCCCCATGGGGCTCCCATTTTGTAAGTGACAATCACATAAGTACGGGGGGTTCACCCAGTGTGTCACGAACCAAGACTGAGCAGGAACACAGTGTTATAACACACAGAGCAGGGTACTAACCTCAGAATTTGGAAGTGCCTAGAATCAAGGCAAGCTACGCAAGGGAAGCTATATCTAAGTTCCACCATTCTTCCACGAGCATGACACAGAAATTCAAGAAAAGCTCAATGTAGCCAGATCCTGACTTGCTATGTGGGAAGTGGCAAGACATGAAGTTCAATAGGACAATAGAAGCCAGACAGGGAAGGGCCTTGACATTATATTTAGGACTTTGAATTTGACCTTAAAGATGATGGAAAAAAAGTGCCTTGGAATAGGGTTTTTGAAAAATAGATGGTGTGGTGTTCTGTGGAGAAAAGGTGGGAGGGGAACATTATGAGAAGCCAAGAAACAAATTAGGAGGCTGTTGTAGTCATATAAACAAGAGATAAGGGAGGCAGGTCCTAAGATAACTGGGATAAAGAAATGAAGATATCGTCTGATATTCAGGAGGTTGACTTGACAGAACTTGGTAACTGGTTAATTTTGTTGGGGGTTGTGATGAGAAAGGAAGAGTCGAAGTTGACCCTTAGGTCTCTGGCCATGTTCCACAGGTGGTAGGAAGGCAGAAGTGCAAAACGGCTGAGCTAAGAGGTCAGCACGTCTGACCGCTTACAAATTCTTGTTGTTATGAGACTATGTGATGAGTTATGTAACCTTGGCTGCTGAATTTTACTAGAAATTGAAGAAAATAACAAGGCTGACCTCAAAGGGTGATAGTCAGGCTCAAATGAGATAAGACATGAAAATACCTGTAGAGCACCTGCACATATTGGGTGCTCAAGTGTTGCCTCTTATTGTTATGATACACTGAAATGAGGAGCAGTGCTGGGGATGGGGCCAGAGGAGGGAGGGCGAGCAGTAGCACTGGGAGCTGTACGAGTGCTAGCACTCATGGTGGCGAGGGCGAGGGCAGCTGCCATCCACCGAAGAGGCACAATGTACCTGTTTCTGAGTACTTTGCATTTAACTCACAATGGCCTGTGTGCTAGGGCCCATCATTGCCCCATTTTACATATGAGAAATGGCCATATTGCTAGTAAATGGCAGAATCCATCTTGACTCTAAAGCCTATAATTCTAATCTCCTCTCTAGCCTGCCTTCAAGAAGGTGAACTCAATTTTACATGTTACATCTAATGATTCAAAAGTCATCCAAATTGAGATGTCCCGTAGTCAGGGGATACAAACAAAAGTACTTAGGTCTTTTATCAAAAACAAAAGAGTGGATGAAGCTACCCAAAATGTATGTGTGGACGGAGAATAAAGGAGCTTTAGTGCAAAGTCTGAAAGTACACAGCACTGCAGTGACTGGCAGAGGACAGGCCTTCACATGGGCTAGGGGTGAGGAGCAGTTAAAGACATAGAGAGATCAGGACAGGTAGGCAGAGGAAAGGAGTGTTTCAGGAAAGTAGGGATTAGTAATACCGTATTTCCCTGAATATAAAACCTAGCCAGACCATCAGCTCTAATGCGTCTTTTGGAGCAAAAATTAATATAAGGCCCAGTCTTATATTATCTAAGATCCGGTGTTATATGATATATTATATTATATTATACCTGGTCTTATAGTATATTACATAAGACCAGATCTTATATTATATTAAAATAAGACTTATAATTAATATGTCTTATATTAATTTTTGCTCCAAAAGACACATTAGAGCTAGGTCTTATTTTCGGGGTAACACGGTATGATGTGCTTCAGAAATGCCATTTAAGATAGACCCCAAGGAGAACTCATTGAACTTAGCAACATGGAGGTCACCAATGACTTTGGAGTGACCTTTGTGGATTGGGGCCAGACTACAGTGGGTTGAGGAGTGAGAGGAAAGTGGAGACCGTGACTGTAGATATGGTAGAGAGTTTTCTTGGTAATTTTCGTTATAAAGGGGAGGTGGTAGTTTTAGGATGATGGGTGCTGATTTTGGTAACTGGAAGAGACTCATGTATATTTAAATTCTGGTATAAACAAGCCGTGAGAGAGAGGGGATACAAAACTGGGGCAAGGTTGGGATATCTCAGGGGACCCTGAGTGAGCATAAGAAGAAAGAATGGACAAATGGCTAAAAGCAAGGGCTCTGGAATTGCCTACACCAGATCAAATCCTGGCACCTATGTAACTATGGAACAAGCTCTCAACCTCTCTTAGCCCGTTTTCTCATCTGAAAATATACTAAAAATAATCCTAGTCCTTAATGGGTGGAGGATCTAATGTTGAGAAATCAGCAGTTAATAAATTTTAGCTATGAATCCTATAGAGTCCACAGTACAGTTCGGCCATTGGGACGGGAAAGAAGGAGGAAAGGATAAATGTAGACGGGATTTGACGGTGTTGTTCTCTTAGAATTTCTATATTCTCTGTGAGGTCAGAAGACAGGTTCTCTGCTAAGAGTGAGGAGGAAGAGTAGTGGGCTTAGAGGCATAGAGAATATGGAGATTATTTGTAACAGGTGAAGGGGCCATGGGCATGAGAACTGATAAGGATAATAAGCAAAAAGGGGTGGCTAGGTATCACTCAAGCTTAGAAGCCATCAATTTACAAAGGCACCAATCTCTTGTTGCACTGAGGGGAGATGTCTAGGTACATGAGTATAGGTTCAGGGCAGGAATACAGTTCAGTGGTTCCAGCTGTGACTCTGGCAAGCGAGAGAGCCAAAGGACGATCTCAGGTTTAGGAAGAGGATGGTTCAAGTGATAGGGGTGAGGACTTGACTGGACAGGGAAGTAACTGTGTGTGTGTGGGGGGGGGAACAAGACAGGGCACACAGGTGAAAGAAAGAAATCAAATTAGTTTCCACAATGAGTTATCCATGTGGAGTCACACAAGATAACGTCAGGATTTAGAAAGATGGTCAAACTTAAAAGGAAATGCCTGGAAGGCAAGTAGCTGACAACAGTTAGGAAAGGCAAAGCATGCAGAAGCAGATGCCAGAGTGAATGGATCAGGAGTGGCCTACGGATCAGAGAAAGGGTGGCCTGAGAGCAGCTTGGGGGAGGGACCCAGTCTCTGGGCTGATGAGCTCACTGGTTCCTCCTGGGGAGAAGATTTCATTTTACAATATGTGACTGGGATGGAAAAGCGAAAAGTATCTGGATCAGTGGCAGCTGTCAAACTCAGATGTAGGTCACAGCTCTGATCCCTCCTGAAGAGTAGTATCTATTGAAAAGTTCTGAGTCAAGAAATCAGATCAATGCTGTACACATGAAACTAATATAATATTGTATGTCAACTATAATTGAAAAAAATTAAATTAAAAAAAGAAATCAAAAAGATATATCCATTCTAATTCTGAATGAAGAAATATAATTTAATTATGCAAATAGGAAACTTAAGTATAACAAATAGGAAAAAAGTTTAATTGCTTTCTAAAACAGTATGTCCTTGATAAATAATGACTCCCATTTCCTCAAAAATAAGAGTAAAACAAGAAAAAAACAAAATATGAAGATGCTCAGTCTTAACTTAAAACAAAGTCCCAAAGAGTCTGAGGAGTGTGTCATAATTACAAAGTTAGGAACTATATTTTAAATATGTGTTGATATGAGCTATTGCCGGTACTATGTAACTTTTGTTAAATATTACATATTTAATAATCATACTTTAAAATGCACCTTTTTCCATAATCAATGATCATCATGCCAAATAGCAAATTTCAATAGATTGTAAAATATAAATGTGAGGGTGTTAATATCAAGGACAAAATATCAACTGTAATTGTATTTTAATGTGGCTTCATTTTAAATAAGTGCCATTCACTATCTTACTTCACTGCAATTATCTTGGCCCCAAATGCTAATTTCCTAAATGTTACAGTTAAAAGGAAAACCAAAAAAGATGTAATTTTTGCAGCTGTTTTTAGCATTTTAAAATGACAATTGGAAGTACATATACTGTGTTAGGTCCAACAAAATGCTTGGCATACAACTGATTTTTATGAGAAACAGCTTTTCTTTTTTTTGCATTAAAAGACATCTAGCATCTTTAGGTGTAACTGTGCATCTTATAATTTATATTTCTGTTATCATTGGAAATGAAAAAGCAAGGGGATGGGAATTTCTCACTTTGTACCATTACACTGAAAATAAATCGTAATTATCAAAAAAAGAAATTAAAAATTTATGAACTGAAAGCATAAATATTTGAGATCTTGTGTTGTTCCAGTGGTGATTAATTTGGTACCCCTGATGTTATTTCACTTTCTAAAAGGAGGAAAATGGCTCCTCAAGTCCAGCCAACACTTGAGCCACCTCAAAGGAGGTGGAGGCAGGGAGGGTAATGGAAGCTGAGCTCCAGACTGCAATAGAACTAACTGGAAGGGAGCTCTCACCCAACAACGGAGATGAGCTGAAGGTGAGGCAGTCCCCCACGTGGATATTTTCAGCAGGTGTGAACGGGTAAAGAAAAAAAATTATTGGTCAGTGCTAGGCCTAGATTTCTCCTACGTGACTCATAGGTTATAATCAAATACAGGGATGACTTCATGGTGTGCAACCCCTGAAGCTGCACAGTGCCATGCATTCAGTCGATGCTCTACTGTCATCATCTTTCTGAAATATATGAATAGGAGGTCCCCATTTCTTTATGCTCTGAGCCCTGCAAATGATGTCGCTGGTTTTGAGCAAGTATATGTCATCTAAAAAAAAAAACAAAAAAAAAACCTGGCCTCTTTCCTGGAATGTTTGGTGGCATTCCTCAGTCCAGATTCTGGTAAGGGACAGATGGAAAGGAGGTGGAAAGGCTAGACTCAGTGTAAGATGGTTCGCTTCTCCCAGATCCTTTGAAGGGATTTGGTTTTGACCACAGTGGGTTCTGTAATAGTTTAGACCAGAATGGCTGACCTTCTCACAATGCTACCACCCTCAGGAACTTGCAATCAGTCTCAAGTCATCTTATGAATGAGCACATTCCAAGAAGACAGGGAGAATCCATCTTAAAAACTAAAGAGAAAATTTGAATGTGGATGCTGGAGTTTGTGCAGGTTCTGCCTAATCAACTCACGGACCCTGAGAACCTTGACATTCTCGATGTTATTTAAAGGCTGAGCAGAAACCAGTTACTGGGCCAAGGTAGACACAGGGAAACTCATAAAGGGGAAAACTGGCCATTCATCCAGATTCCCACTCTTCACAGAAAGGCTTTGTGATCTTTCCCAGGTGCATCAACTCTCATGTAAACTTTCATTAGAAAGCTCAGAATAGCTGCCGTGTAGAGGCAGCTGGAAGTGTTACAGCACTCACTCCCTGTCTCCTTTCACCCCCAAATCATGGTGTAACATGCCAGGTTACCTTACAGAAAGTGGCTTATATATAACTGCAATTCAAGATGTATGTATCAAGATGGGGTCTCACAACACAATTTAATCTAAGAGGTTGTGAAATTAAACCGCTTTTGGGTAAAAGTCAGAGTTTATAACATAAATATCCCTAGCACTCTGGGACTAGTTTTCTACTAAATTTCCAAATCCCTGGTCTAGAAAGTATTCACTAAAGACTTTCCATAGACATAGAGAATATTTTGATGGTTGCCAGATGGGAGGGGGGTTGAGGGGATGGGCCAAAAAGGTGAAGAGATTAAGAAGTACAAACTGGTAGTTGCAAAATAGTCATGGGGATGTAAAGTACAGCATAGGGAATATAGTGAATAACATTGTGATAACTATGTATGGTGTTAGATGGGTGCTACTGGGGTGATCACTTCGTAAGTTATATAAATGTTTAATCACTATGTTGTACACCTGAAATTAATATAATATTCTATGTCAACTGTAATTGAAAAATAAAAATTATTAAAAACAAAACTTTCCAGGATCCCATGTTAGCCTTTGGTATTACAAACGAAAGTGCTCAAAGAAACAAGGTTCACTGTAAAAAAACAAAAACACAAAAAGCAAAACAAAAAACAGTAAAATTCGATACCATAAGCATTTTAAGTGAGTTTCTCTGTAGGCTAGTTCTCATAACAGTATAACTTACTCTAATAAAGACAGTCAGGGCCAAATGTTAAACCCAGGAGACCTATCTGATCAAGCTATAGGATCACAGCGGTTAGAACTATATGGAGACTCAAAGAGGTCATGCACTGGACTCAGCACACACCCCTACATCCTGCTCCCTCCACCCCCACTTTAAAGGTTAAGAGACTGAGGCCCAGAGAGTTTTAGAGAGAGGTCCAAGGTGACCTCCTCTTTAAAGGAGCCAAGAGTAATGCCCACCTCTTCCTACTCCTCCTCCATTCTTACTTCACCTCTGGAATTCCATCTCACCTCCTCAAGCAAACCATGCTAACTTTTACCCCAGAAATAGCTTCCCAAAAGTTAAAAATAATTCACCATACCACCAGCAATTTTGCTGCCACTTCATTCAGGCATGTATGCCACACATCCAGAAACCTTTATCAAGCACCTGCTACGTACAAGGCAGTGTATTAGACTCTGAGGGGAATACAGAATGCAAAAAGTGCCTTTCAGTCTTAAGAATGATTTGTAAGTGAAATAAAATACACATATATATCAATCACACAGAATGTGATGAGCATGACAAGAAAATTCCATTTTAAACAGGAAATAGGATGGAGGGAGAACACTTATGGCTGCAGGGAGGAGAGGAGGCCTCCCAGAGGAGCTATTCCTTCTGAGCTGGGCCTTGACAGATGGACAGAATAACCAAAGGACACAGTGTGATAAATGGAGGAAAATCTACTGGGAAAAAAACAAACAAACAAAAAAAAACAGGAGAAGCAAGACAAAAGATACAAGCAAAGGAAGCAGTAAAGAGCCTTGTTTGGCTATTGCTTAGAGAAATAAAGGGCAGTGATAAGAAAGAAAACCTGGAAGTTAGACTGTGGGCAGCATATCAAAGGTTAAGCTGACAGTCTCAGAGACACCTTCCTGGGTGACCTCTCCTTCCACTGCCCTGTGTAGTCCTCTACACAAGGCACAGGATGAGATACAGGAACCAATGGTTCATGCATCCATTAACTCTTTTGTTCAACAGACCACCCATGTGTCAGGCACTGTCCTAGGCACTGCGGGTGCAGCAAGAGGAACCGAGTCCTTGCTGGCATAAACCTCCCATTCTAGTGAAGGGGACAATCAACACAATGAGTGTGTTATGTGCTAAGTACTATAAAAAGAATGAAGCCAGGGTATAAAGAAAAGGGGACACTCAGGAGAGATCTGAATGAAGGGAGTGACCATCAAGATGCATCTAGTGTAAACAGGAGGGAGAAGCCAGGCCAACGACCAGAAGACAATGCGTGAGGCACACTGGGAACACAGCAAGACCAGCATGGCGAGAGCAGATGGAACCAGGGGACAGTGATGGCATGAGAACAACTGTGGCCCAAGAGGGAGCCAGGGCAAGACCACCCAGGGCCTATAGGTCATAGAAGGCGGACAGAGCCCGGTCCACCAGGGCTACTTAAGGACAGAGACCTGCCTTAGTTGACTATACATCCTGAGGGCCTTCTGCCAGGCATCTAATAGGTGTTTACCCAATGACAGCGATTGACAGAGCTTTGAAGTCAGTGACACATGAGGCTCACAGCCAGAGTCAAACTACAGAGTCACAGAATACCTGCATGAGGAAGAGGTGGTGTCAGCCAATGCAAAACTCTCTTTGCCTTTAGAAACAACAACTTTTGTTGCATCCCACACTCTCAAGATGAAAATAATTAACTGTAGCAAACGTAGAAAAACAGGTAAGTCCCGTACCACGAATGCCCCATCTTGGTATACACAACCTTTGGTGTTCACAGCCATACACATACACATGAGTGAGAGCCTAAAACAGAGTCTATTTTGTAAACTTTTCCTCTTAATATATACCATAGACAAATCCCCAAGTCATTAACTATTATCCTATCACAGTTTAATATCATGCAGTTCTGTACTAGACATACACCATGACTTATGCAAGCAATCTCATATTGTTGGGCATGTACATGGTAGATGATTCTGACAAAACGGTTTGGTGGGATCTACACTGGGTAGCCCATGGGAAGGCTGGTTTAAGAAAAGCTACATAAATTCTTGGGCAGCGGGAAGACAGAGAGCAGAGAAGGGAAGTTTGAAGATATGAAAAAGACTTAAAATGCACTACAGTTCCTCTGCCTTGACAGTACATCGTTGAAGTGAAGAGCTTTGCAAATCTGCTTCATAAATTTGCACTCCTCTGATATTGTACAGTGAAAGACAAAATGCAAACACACCTAACCAGGCAATGCTTGGTATGTGCACCTCTATATTAGACGGGCTGAACAGAGGTCTGGGAGCGCCTTTTGTGTCTCCACAGGCCCATCCGCCCACACCCAGCTCTCCACTGCCATGCCTTTTCTTTTTCAGGTCTTCAAATCTTCCTTCCCTTTATTTCTCTCTCTGACGTCTCTCTCTTCATTCCTCCCCTATTACTTGAACGTAAGCAGCAGTTGCCATCAAATAAAGAATTCAGGTGGGTGTAGACTTAGCTGAGAAAATAGCCAAGTGGGAAAGATTTACATAAGTGGATTAATTGCAACATAATTAACAATTTATGTGAAAAAAATATGCCCCAAAGTATTTAATGATTAAGCAAGAATTGCATTATGATATAAACACAGAATTAAGACTTATGCTCAATTACATGGGAAAAAGTTCACAATAAAATGTTTTAAAAAATCAGAATATAGAACTATATATCTAGAATGATCTCAATTTTATTTTTTAAATATTCTTTATACTGCATAACTATAATATATGTACAATTAAAAATATATATGTATATATATATGTATTATAAAATATGAGTAAATATTACAAATGTAAATCAATCATTATTTTTTGGTAGAAGGATTGTGAATGCTTGTGATTACTTTATTCACTCCTGAATGTTTTACTTTTTTGTAATAAGCATTTCAATTTATGAGACAGACTACCTGTTTCAAAAATTCTTCTTAATCTACTCTGATTATGGCAACCATTTCATTTCCTTTTTGCTTTCACAAATCTCTGGTTTATTTCCATTTATTTCCAACAATCATGATGATTAACCTTAGAAAATCATAAAATGTAGGGGTTGATGGTGACTAAACATCAGATGTCACTGACGTGGGACACAGCTATTCGAGGTTAGAATTATGGTCTGTGATAAAAGAAGGGAATGCAAGTGCCTCATCAGGGCACAATTCTCTCTTACTCTCACACACGTACGCACACACACATTCAATCAACAATGACTCTCAAACCACCTACTTATAAATGGGAAGACAATAGTAAGAAAATCAGACCCTTTTACTTTACCACTAAATATACAGACCTAGAGTAGACAAATAGTTGCACCAACAGACATAATTACCAACTATTTAAAGTTCTACAAAGAAAAGATAGAGGATGCTGTGAATGAATAACCAAGGAGATGAAATTTGGATTGGGGTTGGTAGGGCCTCCATGAGGAAGTGACATTTAAACTGAGATTTTAGGGACTATGTAGGTTTAGCCATGTGAAGAGCTGGTACACACATGGACGAGTGTCCAGGAGGAAACAGCATGTGCAAAGACCTGAAAGCAAGAATGGATAGGTACAACTGGAACCTTCTACTGAATCAAAAACAAGCTCTAATCAAATGCGTTAAAAGTACAGAGAGCTTATGGTATGCAATCGAGTTAATGTGTTACTTGAAAAGAAAATCATGATGTCAAGTAGGACTAAAAGGAAATCTACTCACTTCCACCCTTGCCCATAACTACCATTCTTCATTTCACTAGGAAGTCTCATTTCCTCAGTTGACCTTTACAATTCAGCTTGCGATCCTGCACAAAGTGTGTGAAGCACAATGCAAATCTAAAGTAACTGAATAAAGACGAATTGTTCTTTAAATTGTACTGCTCATCTTTCTGCCTACTTTGAAAACAGGAAAAAAAGGGAGCCCATCATTTAAAGTGGCTCACAGTAAAATAATATTCAAGGACAAAAAAGGAACAAAGCAAAGGCCGTAATTAACACTAATCTCTGCTAATGAAAGGAAGAAACACACTTCTTTCAGTAGCTTTCATCACAAGTTCCCGATGACTGTGTATCTTAACAAGTTATTTGAAGCACTCTCCAGCAACTGTAAAGTTAGTAAATGATCCATAAAAAAAGCAAGACAACTGAGACAAAAAGCTGGAGAGGAAATCAGGCTTGCAGTGAAGCAAACTTCGGAAAAATGAAGGTCCAATAAAATAAAGCAGCAGAGATAAACACAGTAAATAACCATCAACTAAAACACAGGCTAACTACAAAATCACCAGCTACATAAATATTGCCAACTACATGTATAAAACTTTCATGCTCAAGGTCAGCAAGAAAAAGTAAAAAAGATAAAACAATTTATAAAGCACTAGAAAGTGAGAGAACAGGGTACCATATGTATAGGTAACATAACCATTTCTAGCAGGACATGCAGTCTAGACCAGGGCCTCACCCAAAGCTATAAATCTTACCAAGCATATCTCCAGCTATGACCAGATTCTATTTCTGAAGCCCCTTCTACATTGGCATGAATTAAATAAGGGGGGAAAATGAATTCACTTAGTTCATATTTATTAGATGTCTACTACGTTTCAGGTACTATGCTGGGTGCTGAGTGAACAACAAATTAGATTCTGTGCCTGTTTTCGGGAAGCTTGGAGTCGAGCACATTGAGCTAAGGCTCAACAAAGGGCATAACCCTGTTAGTGATGTCTTATTACTTTCTCCCTAATGTGATGTATTTATACTTTCAGTTGAAGGGAGGGAGGAAGGAAATAGGGAGGAAGAACATAAGGAAGAAATAGGGAAGAGGTGGGGGATAGAAAGGAAAATGAAACTGTTTACTTTTTATATAATTGTTGACAGCTGGTGCTTTGGAAGCTAGTTCCTTCCAGCTTTACATTCCAAAATTCCATTCCTACTCTTAATCTGAAAGGACCAGGAAGGCTGGCGCTAACTACACGCAACATTCTAGTACAGCATGTAGCTCAGCACAGGGTAAATTAGGCGTTTTGTGGAATCCTTGGTGATGATCAGGGTACCCAGGACACACTTCTAGACAGAGCCACTGTTAGCAGGATTCCCTAGTCTAGTTCCTGTGAATACAGCATAGAGCTGTATCGAGTAAGGTGTACATATATTGACAAAGTCCACACTTCAAGAGAATGCCTTTCCAGTTTGCAAGCAGATGGAAACTCTGGTGGTGATATGTACAACCATTCTATAGAACAATTTGTGAACATGTATCAAGAACCTTAAAACTATATACATCCTCTGGTGTAGTATTTCGTTTCCACTTTTTTTCTCCCCTGAGGAAGTAATCATGGATAAGCACAAAGACACAGCTACAGATATGTTCACCCCAATTCCTTGTGATAGCTGAAAACTAGAGAACGCAATGCCTAACAATAGAAGACAAGTGAAATGATTTGTGGAATATTTATACAATGGAATATGACATGAATACTAAAATGATGTAGGAAAATACACGTGAATGAAAGAAAAAGATCTGTAAGTGTGAAAAACTCTTACCAATCCACTTTAAACCCACTTTGGTAAAAGGACATATAAATATACATATATATGTATAAATGTATATCTACATAAATGTGTGTACATATATACGCCCACTCACATACAGAGAGGAAAAGACATAGGTGGCTAGATTCAAACAGGCAGAGGTATAGACTAGAACGTAGAGCAACATGTTTAACTCTGCAGTAATTTCTTCTTTTTTGCTTATGATTTCTAAATTTTCCAGAATGAGGACATTTAAATAAAAAGTTAGGCTAAAAATAATTATCACTCATCTGTCTTCATCCCCTGATTGTTGATGACTTCAGACCATCTTCAGAGTTAGGGGCCTTCTACAACTACTGAGGTCTGTGTTGGCCCTTTTGCCAGTCAAACCGCATCTCAGACCGCGACACTCCATGAAGCTGCTTGGATGGCTCACTAAAAACAGGTCTGATTTTTCACTTCTGATACTGTTTGGTCCAAGCATGGGTGTTTCTCCTCTTCAGAATTTAATTATTCAGATATATCCATTTAAATGAGCTCACCACTGGTTAGTACTTAAAGGGAAATAGAACACAAATGAAAATGCCTTCCTTTATTTTCAAGACTGAAATGAACTTGGATTGTATGTAATTCTGCTTCAAGCACTTTCAAGAAGCTGTGAAAGCTTCGGTATCCTGCCAAATTAGCTGCCTGTTTGCAGTCTCAGAGCAGGACAGCGGAGCCCAAGCAGTGGGCCCGATTTCCCCTTTAAGACTCCATCCCGGCTGAGGAGGAACATTTCCCCTGCAGCAAAGTTATTTCCGGGCAAAGTCCTTGGCTGGGCGCTTCTCCAAAGTGGAGCTAACACCTAAACGAAGTCACCAGGCTGCTTTGCCTCATCCCAAAATTTTCTGGCACCAAATACCACGCATGTGTGTATACAAATCTCAGTTTCCAGGGAGCTTGAGATGTGGGCCAGCAGCAAGTTCCAAAACTAAACTACGTTAGAAATGAGACACCCAACTTTATGTGCATATCAGTTGGACTGATAAGCATAAAACGTCCTTGGTTAACAAGTACTTTACTTTGAAAAACTCCAACTCTTACTACTATTCAAAGCACAGCTTTTTTAGCCGTGGTTATGTGGAGAATTAATATGTTGCCTGTTGAACAGACAAAAAACTGGGTGCTTTGAAGATAAGTTGGACCTTACTGGATACATTAATTTGTAAACTAGACTTAATTCTTTCAGAGAGCTTTGGTCTAAGAGGAACTAAGAACTAAGCGGTAATTTTTTTAGTCTATTGCAAAAACAAACAAAGAAACAAACAAACAAACAAAAAACCCACATAATTGGGTGTATATGATACCAAAGAAAAAAAAAGATATGCTGATTTGTAATAGTTAATAAAGCCACAAAACATGTATAAAGTACATGTGTGTGAGGGAGAAATAAAAAAGATAGGGCGCAGCTAACCTGGAGTTACTAAAAAGTACACAGGATCCATTTGCAGCACAAGGCACATGGAGACCCGTAAGCAGATACATCCTATGGACTGAGAGCATGTCTGCTGTCCACAACCCACAGCTCAACGTGCCCGCTGTGTGCGAGCTTCTGGAGATTCAAAGATGAGGAAGAAATGGTTCCTGCCCACAAAAAGCCTAACAGAAAAGCAGCCATAAGGATCCAGTTAAATGAATCTGGAAAACACTACGATAAAGGTATGCACGACATGCCTGCCAGAGAATAGAAAGAAAGCATTTGGTTCAAACTGGAGAGGCACAGATGCTTCCTGAGGAGACAATTCCTATACTCACTTGAAAAGTGAAGAGGCCTGGCTCACGGAAGAAGAGTGGGAAGATTCTATAGATGATTTTACAAGATAGATTTTATAGATAGGTTTTAGACAGGCTTAATAACCTCAAGAGAGGTGTGAAAGATCTGTTTTGTCCACTTAAACCAAAGCATAAAGTTCAAGGTGGAAAGTGACAGAAGACAATGTTGGAGAACAAAGTCATGGACGATTGTTGGAGCTTGGCAATCATCCCATAGGCACTGAGGGGCCGGGCTAGAGGAAGGAAGAGTGACCAGGAAGGGCTAAGGAGGAATGCTAAGCTCCACCCTCTGGTTCAAGGTTGAGACAGGATTCCAGAGGTAGGTCCATAAGTCTTTCGTCTGTCATGTCATGGAGGAAGTCAGGAATCACTGTCAGGGCCAGTGATATCACATCTTCTTTACTCATTCATCCATCAATTGAGACTCAGTTTGCTTACTTATCTGAGCTATTATAAGTAGTGTTTCAATGAACATGGGGGTGCATGTATCTTTTCAAATTAGTGTTTTCGTTTTCTTCAGATAAATACCCAGAAGTAGAATTCCTGGGTCATGTGATAGCTTTTTTTAAATTTTTTGAGGAACCTCCATGCTGTTTTCCATAATGGCCTTACCAGTTTACATTCCCACCAACAGTGTACATCCTCTCCAGCATTTGCTGTTTGTTGTCTTTTTGATAATAGCCACTCCAGCAAGTGGGATGTGATATCTCATTGTGGTTTTGATTTCCATTTCCCTGATAATTAGTGATGTTGAGCATCTTTACATGAGCTTGTTGGCCATCTGTTTGTCTTCTTTAGAAAAATGTCTCTCTTCAGGTCCTCTGTCCATTTTTTAATCGGATTGTTTTGGGTGTTTTTACTATTGAGTTTATGAGTTATTTACATATGTTAGATATTAACCCCTTATCAGGTATGATTTACAAACATTTTCTCCCATTCAGTAGGATGCCTTTTCATTTTGTTGATGATTTTTCCTTTACTGTGCAGCACATTGGCCATTTAAAGAAAAAAAAAATATCTTGCATATTTTCCCACATTGACAGACAGCAAAGTTCTCAGAGTGAAAAGGCCCCATGGATTTGCTCAGGGTGGGGATGGAGACTGCGAGAGGGAGTGAGCTGGTAAGAGAAGAGTCTCTGTGGAGAGGAAATTTGAGGAGAAAACAATTCCCAAGGCAGAGTGGGAAGTGATTTCCATTAAAAGACAGGAAAGCAGGCTGGTGCTCAGGAACCTGGGGCAAGAGAGGGAAGGAGCTGAAATTCGAGAAGGGTTCCAACATCTTTAGGTAGAAGTGGTAACGAGAGTTTAATAAAAGAAAAAGAGAGGAGGAGGAGGGGGCTGTTATCATTTATTAAGCAAATACTGTGCATTATGCAGTCATTAAGAAGGTTAAAAGCGACTTTGCCTACGGGAGTACAGTATTAAAAGCTGAAGGAGAAAAGTTTTGAAACAAGTCTGAGAGGGAGGTGCCTCATCAATTATTTTCTAATTCCGGTTTGCTAAAACTGGTCCTACAGAAGTGACAAGGCAACTATGGAGTAGGGACACCGAACTCTGCAGTTTTCACCAGGGCTTGGCCACCTGCTGATCACAGGCTTCATGAATAGTGGGGGCCTATGAGAGGACTCACTACACTGAGATGCAGAGCACCGGGGTGGGAGGGGGGTCTAGACTGAACTGCACAGCTGTCCCTAATGAAAGACACCCCAGAGTAATCTAAGAGTCCCATGTGCAAATGTTACCGGTGTCCTGATTTGTGGCAGGATTCACAAACGTCTTCCCTGTGCACTAAATCCTGCTCTGAGGTGACTCAACCCGTCTGTCTTACTCACCAGAGCCCCAGCACAGGACTGGAGAAATGATGGCCCCTCAAACAGCAGCTGAATGGATGAGGAAAAAGTGATAGAACTTGTGAACATCTATTTTATTCAACAGGAGAACCAATTGAATCCTGTACTTTTGACAGGCTGCACAGACCCTAGCATGTAGCGGCTGACAGAATATTCAAATGCACAGTCACTTACAGGAGAAAGTTCGCCTGGAGCCCAGTTTTTCAAGGTTGTACTCATTATCCTTTACACTTCTTGACAACCTGCTCTTCCTTCTCCTGTATTTGTATTTTGTCTGGGTAGCATGCAACCCTTAACCAATTATTTAAACCAGAAAATGGAAATCAGTATCTTCATTTCCCACATCTAATTAATTATCCGGACCTCATTACTTCCTGCCCTGAAAACCTCTATAGCTCAGTTTTCTTCTAGGTTCCTTCCACTGCTGCCTCAGTTCAAGCCTTTATCTCACATGTCCTTCCCATCACTTCTTCAGTGCCCTTGTTACTCAGCCACCAGAGTGATCCCTTCAATGCAAAGATGATCACTTCTCTCCTTACCTAGAAACACTTTTTGGGTTCCAACCATCAATTGGATTCTGAGATGCATGTGAATGAGCTGGTTGAACTGAACTTGGCAGAACTTGCGAGAAGTCATCAGGAAATTGATCCTTGTTAGACTCATGTTCACCATTTGATTACTACACTTATTGGGGGAACTAAGGTTTGAGATTTTCTTTCTATATTTCCAAATACTATTTTCTAGATTGGACATTTGAAACAATGGGAGGGGGAAATAAAGAGCACAGGAAAAGCACAACAAACACTACTGCACATCCATTAGGTTGGCTACTATCATTTTTAAAAAAAGGTGCAAAAAACAACAAGTGTTGGCTAGGATGTAGAGAAACAGGAACCCTTGTTCACTGTTGGTGGGAATGTGAAATGGTAAAGCTGCTATGTAAAACAGTATGGCAGTTTCTCTAAAAATTCAAAACACCATTACTAAATGATCTACCAATTTCACCTCTAGGTATATACCCAAAAGAATTGAAATAGGGACTCACACCGTATTTGCACACCCATATTCATAACAGCATTATTCACAATAGCCAAAATGTAGAAGCAACCTAAGTGTCCATCAACAGATGAATAGATAAACAAGATGTGGTATATACATCCAATTGAATATCACTTCCTTAAAAAAGAAAGGAAACAGTTTTGATATGTGTTACAACATGGATGGACCTTGAAGACATTATGCTAAGTGAAATAAGCCAGTCACAAAAAGACAAATACTGTATGATTACATATGAGATACCTAAAATAGCCAAATTCCTACCACAAAAAGTACAATGGTGATTGCCAGGGAAAAGGGGAAGGAAGGAATGGGGAGTCACTGTTCGATGGGTACAGAGTTTCAGTTTTATAAGATAAAAAGAGTTCTGGAGATTGGCTGCACAACAATGTGAATGCACTTAAAACTACTTAAGTGTATACTTAAAAATGGTTAGGATGGTAAATTTTATGTTGAGTGTATTTTACCACAATTTAAAAAACAAAGAGTGAAGAAGTGAGTTACCAAATGCTTCTGAGTATATAGAAAATAGTTCTCTTTTATTTGAGGTCATGCATTTAAATCATAGTCATAAATTCTGAACATGCTAACCATGAACCTGACCTGCAATCTCTCTCCTACTTATAACCCATCCTGCCCAAACCCCAAAGTGCATCTCCCCAAAGAGCAGCTCTGTTTATCAAAAGCAAACTAAAAATCACGATGCTTGGCTATCAGCGTGCCGCTCAGCCAGGCCTCAATCTGCAGGTTCCTCTTATTTCTTTCTAACCCTCAGCATGACTTTCTCCTTCCAGACTCCATCTGTTTTACTCATAAAAGATTCATCTCCCAGAATATCTTCTCTCCAGTCTGCCACTCCTACTTGCAAATATCTCAGGGCCCAGCACAGAATCCAGTTCATTTGTGAATCTTGGAAAGAATTCTCAAGCAGAGCTGAGGCAAGTGACTTGGGATTCCTCAGGGGTGGGTGTCCAGGACCGAGTCTTTGGTTAATATTCTTCCCTGCTTTGTTCTCCAAGGTAAGGCATGTTTATAGACTTCTAACATCTTTAAGTCCTCAACTCTGGAGAAGAAAGCACTAGACCAGAAGCTTCTGAGAGGAAGGCTCCTGATAAGCCCTGCTATCCCCTCCATACCACCCTTCCCCTGGCTACTTACTATAAGCGACGTGTGGCTATGAGAGAGAGCAGAACAGAGTGAAAACTGGGGAAGATGTTATAATAGGGGGAAAATGCCTGGCCTCCATAAGGTTTGAGGATAAGTGGGTTTCTGTTCGTTAGGCGTATGACAGATTCCATGACGCTGGCTGAGGTGATCTCAGTGTCAAGAAAGATTCCTTCTGGACGTCTCCAGTTTTCTGTTGCCCAGCACATTACAAGGTGTGGCTACATGAAAAGAATTCCTTCCTAGGAACTTCCCACCATTCCTTTCCCACCGGACCTCCAAGAGGACATGCTACTTAACCACTGCTCTTTGTCCTAAGTCACAGATGGCCTTGCATTCACTCTAAATGGGTTCAATTGCATGTGTCAGTTTTCCTAGCAGAGACAACACTGCAACTGACACTGACAGGTTCCACACACACAGCAGACTCTCCCGAAATTCATGCTGAACCGTTGAAGCATCTCATCCCTACTTGTCCATCTTGAGAAACTAACATGCTCAAGTGTCTAAGCACCTTATTATCCAGATTTAAATAACAACCTATTTAGCCAGGATCCAAGCAGTAAACATATATCTTTCAATGTCCTTCCAGTTTTTCATATGGTGCTTAATTTAGGCTGAGGGTATTTATACTGTAACATAAAAAAAGATATAAAGAACATGGCTACAGCTTTAATTTTGCTTCATTTTACAGAGTTGCTGGAGCAGTCAACTTCACAAGGTGTCATCTTATAAATCAGAGCAGGAAATTTGTCTCCAATTATGTTTTAATTCATGGGCAATTATTCTCTATAGCAGGTGACAAGTTTAGGGGAGCATGAAGTCAGGGCGATGAAGTATTAAGTAATTTTAATCTGAATTTTTACAAATGAGTATTGCAGGAGGGGCAGAGACAAAATGTGTCTGTTAACTGAAGCCAGGTGAACAGAAGGCACATTGGTGGCATCAAGAGACTCTCTTCCCACATTTTGCTTAAGGATCCTGAACATGATCTTGAGATTATTCAAAAACCGCAGTGTCATTTGGGAGTTGACCCATTCCACAAAAACACATTCGTTTGCATCATATGCTGTTTTCTGCTACTTCGAACACCCGATACCCAGAGAAAGTTCCTTCTTAATCTGTTTGCTAAACATATACTAAGCATGTTTTGTGACTGACACTTTAACATACAGAAGTTAATAAAACAAGCCTTTGACCCTGAGAAACTTCTAATCTAATGCGGAAAACATTCACATAAGCCGAACTCTTACCCAAACGCCAGCCCACACCGGTCCTCCCTGTCTCCCACACCTCAGGAATGGACACATAATCTTCCCAGTTATTCACATCCAAAACCTGGGACTCACTCTTTTGATTCCTTGATACTCCATCTCTATGGCTACCACCCAGATCCAAGCCATTGTTGCCTTTCACTTGGACGAAGGATACAGCTTTCTAAGTGGTTTCTTGTTCCTATGCTACTTTCTCCCAAGGACACACATACACCCTATTTGTGGTATGCACTTCTTCGGGTCACTCCCTTCTTAAAGCCCGCTAGTGGTTCCCTCGCACTTAGAAAAGAGTCAACGCCTTCCACGGCCTACCAGACCCTGCACTAGACAGCCCTTGACTCACCTTCTACCACTCTTCCTTTTTCTTACCACAGTCTTTCTACTTGCGCCCTCTTGCAGCTTCTCATTTTTAAGCCATTGTGCTTGTTTTGTCCTCTGCCTGAAATACTCTCCTCTCTCCCCCTTTGAGTGTCACCTTCTCTCCACTCAAGTTTTAGATTAAATATCCCCTCCTCAGGAAGCCTTCCCTGATCACTCCATGAAATACTGCTCCAAGACTGTCTTATTTTATGTTGATTTCATTTTTGCTTTCTGCATTTGTTTGTAAATTACCTGTGATTGCTTTTCTCCCACAGCTAGCTGTAAACTGACTTCACTGATGGTGCTGGCAACTGTGCCACTGCTAGAAGCTGCCTGCTTCACAGGAGGGGCTCAGAAAGGACTTGCTGAGAGATGAGTGTCCATTACAAAGAAGAACAAAATAAAGATGACATAAATGTGTCAATGTACCATAAGGAAGGGACACTTACTTTTCATTGGGAGGAGAAAAGCTGGAAACAGCTTGCAGAAGAGAGATCTTACATGCTAAACTTTATAGGACAAGAGAACACATCTTAAATAGCATTGCAGGCTCTGAAACCAGCAAAGGAAGAATCCCAAAGGCACAGCTAGTCCAGGGGGGTCTGAGCAATGAACATGGTACCCGAAATGGCTGGTGCCCAGAAGCATGAAGGGATGTGCTGAGAAGAGCATAGTGAAGAGTCTGAATGACAGTTTTATTTGTTAGACCATGGGAAGTAACTGAAAAGATTTTGAGGATTAAAATTAGTACACTCAGACCTACATTTTATAAACACTGAGAAAAAATGTTTTAACTTAAAAACAAGCAACCAACAAAAAATGGTATCGTGTTTCCCCGAAAATAAGTCTGAGTCTTATATTAAGTTTTGTTCCAAATGACGCATTTAGGGCTTATATTCAGGGGATGTCATGCTGAAAAATCACACTAGGGCTTATTTTCCGGTTAGGTCTTATTTTCGGGGAAACACTGTACCACTTTTAAGAGGACCACATATTCTCCTGCATTGGAAGGAAAAAGGACTTAGATCCCATCTATCATGCAAAAGAAAGAGGGTCCACAGTTGGTGACCCTGTGTCTCAGGGAATAGGCAGACTGCAGAACAAATTTTGGTTTTCAAAGGCACCAAACAGCTATATAACATTTCCAAATTGTTTCAAAGTAAAAGGTACCACCATCAAGGATAATAAAGCTGGTGCCTGGGTTCCAGGATCAGAGCTCAGTTTCAGGCCAGGAGACAACTCCAAGCAAGCATTCTTCATATCCCAGAACAACTGAATTAGTCAAACAGTACTGAACAGATGACTCATACTATGTAAACTGAAATTAACCCTAAAGACCTGCATATTATATTAAAGTTAAACAAAGTGAGCATATGAATTATTCAACCTAGCCATGATAAAAAGAGGTTGCTACAATTACTGTAAGGAATTAAAGACCTACAACAAAACACACCTTTCGAAGTAACGGTAATCCATTGCTGAGGGACTTTTATCAATATGGCTTATTTCAAGACAAATTTATTTAATAAGCACAACTCTCCTCAATAACCACATAATTGGATGGAAGAGCTGACTGGTACAGACAAAGGTTGACACAAGGGAGTCAACCGCTTGCTTATACTTCCAGAAGTTCTGGAAGGAGGGAGAGACCCAGGAGCCTTCAGCAGCCCTGGTGTTGCACTATCTGGCTTTTATTTATTTATTTATTTTTTAATTCAAGCAAGGTGTCACATCTGTGCTTCCGGTAACCTAGAAAATGAAAAAATCCAGAAAGGTGATCAAAGGTCCCTGCCAATTTTAAACTCCTATGATATGACTAGAAAGAAACTCCTTTTAGGCATGTCTGCTTTCCATGAACCAGAGTACTGACTTGCACTGAAGGAGGGAGTGTCTGTGAGACATCGGGCCCAGTGTCTGTGAGAAATGCTGAGCCAGGAGCCACAGGCAATGGAACTGGCTCCAGATCTGAATTAGCTCTCAACTGGAGAAAGGCAGGTCATAACATAGAACATAGGTTGGAAATCAGAGAGACCTGGACTTACACCACAGTTCTAACTACAAAACCATGGGTGAGCAAACCATATAAATTCTATGTGAACCGGGGACAGAGTCATCGTGAGAATTAAGAGAGATAATGGATGTGTGGTGCTTAGCACAGAGCTGGCATACAGTCACTACTAAATAATGACACTTCTAGAAGATGTTGTCAGTTTTAGCTCACTTATTTAGCTAGTAGATTTACCTGCACTGTTTTACATGAGATTCTCCTTATAGGAAGAATAACCTTATGAAACTTCACACACCTGGAAAGGACCCCCAGAGGCCTTTCATCTAGTTCCCTATTTTTAGACATTTTCACCATTACCAACATTTCACTGATGAAACACCGAAGGACTTGAGTAGTTAAGCTGATTATCTGAGGTCACTCGCCATGAAGTCCATTTAAAACACTGTATGTTAACACGTTGCGTACGGATCACGAGAATCTTCACGAGGGATTTAAACCCCGCCGTACACAACGTGTTAAGTGAAATAAGTCAGACAGAGAAAGAAAAATACCATATGATCTCACTTATATGCAGAATCTAAAGAAAAGATTAAGTGAATGAACTAATCAGAAACAGTTTTGGAGACATAGAGGAAAAACTGAGGGTTGCTAGATGGGAGGGGGGGTAGGGTAAAGGGGGAAGGTGAGGGGATTAGAAAATAGTCGGTAACCACAAGATGGCCACGGGGTTTTGAAAATTAATTTGGGGAATGTAATCAATAATGTCGTAAAGCTTTTGTAGGGTATCCAATGGACACGTGTCACATCTGGGAGACCACCTCAGGGAAGATGTAGATGCCTGATCACTGCACTGTACACCTGAAACTGAAGCTGAACAATAATGAATGTCAACTGTAATTTTATATGAATATATATATATATATATATTTGTATATATTTGTATATATTTGTATGTATATGGTTACAGGACACGGAGTACAGCATTAGGAATAGAGACAGTGGGAATGTAATGGCTGTGTGCAATGTCAGAGGGGTAGTGGATGGGGGGAGAAGGGTTCACACAGTGTGAGGGATATAAATGATAAACGTCTAAGTTTTGCTTTGTCTTGTGCACCTGAAACTAATAAAATTATATTTTTAAAAAACAAAACAAAACACTATTGTTTGTGTCCTCAGGGGACCCCCCAGAGCTTGGAAGTTGTAAACATAATTTTCTGGGCTATATTGTGCTCTAAGACTCAAAGCTGTCTCTGTTATTACAATAAATTTATAAAATGAGATGAAAGTGCCTCAGCCAAAGAGAGATCGTGCACTGAGTAATCAAAGTGCCAGCTCTAAAATATTAGACAGTTATGAAAATGATAATGAAGCTTGTAGCAACCCTCACTAATGATTATGCTGTTCAGCAAAATTTTAAAAAATCAGAATATGTAATCTCATTTATGTTGTGATTATAACTAAGTAAAATTATGTACATATATAGCAAGGGCTGGAAAGGAACCTGGAAAATGACTATGGCTGATTTGATAAGGAGGCGCGATTGCATAAGTGTTATTTTTATCTAGTGACTTTAATGGAGTTGACACAATAGACATCATCACAGTAATAATCACAGGAAGAAGACACTGCTGTTCACTCACCCTGGGTTGTATAACATGACTGTGGAGAGGTTCTCACAGGACTTCGAGAGGTCAGTCATGGACAAGCTGAAGGAGGATAGAAGGCCACTCTAAGAGCAGACACAGGGCAGATCAGTTACCTTAGCAGATAGAGGCCAGTGCTCTGGACTTAATGCTTTCAACTTGTGAGAAGCAATGAAGGGCATACACTCCTCATGAGCATGCATACCAGCTGGTCTGTCTGAGTGTGGCACATCAGGGACAGCCTCAAACCCAAACCTTCAACTAAGCAGAGCAGGGCCCTAGCATACTCGGACTGGGCAAACCAACCAGGAACTCCGCACCCTGATGGTCTCCCTGACCACGCTGCATTAAAGTTGAGGGAAGGGCATGACATCGTTATCATCCTCATTCCCTGGCAGGAGCACTGTCCTGTAATCAGCAACACTCAAGTACATTTACTGAGTGATACAGATGGACAGGGGACAGGGGACGAGAGACCAAAAAATAAAGACCTTGACCTGTTTTGCTTCCATGGAAAGCTATTGGCAAATTTTCTGCAACTGTGGACTAAGAAGGATCCTCCAGGGAGATCCTGGGTTGGAACAGATAAGAGGCTTCACTGGCTAGAACGAGCAGCCCGGACAAGGCTGAGGTTTGTAGCTTTCTCGTTATTTCCCATCTATAGCACTGGCAACCTTGGGCAGTCCTTACAAAACTAGGCTGAGATGTGGGGCTGTGTAACTCTGGCAAAAGGCAAACACTTCCTGGTTGGGAGGTCAAAGCTGCAGCTCAGGGCTGCACCACTTGTTGTCCCAGGAACAAGTTTGTCTTAGTTTCTCACCATTATCATCTGTGACATGAGAGTAGTAGCAGCTGCTGCACAGATAAAGCAGTAGAATGTATGTGGAAGTTTTGCCCAGTGCTTGGCTCATAGAAATGTTAGCTACAGTCTTCATTATCTCCCTCAGTCTAAGGACACCATGATGTCCCTAGGTAGATCTCTCTCCATCTCATTTTTTCCCTCTCTCTCTGGTCCCCTAACCACCTCCCCCATCCAGCATTTAAAGTGCCCTTGGATATCCCCATCCAACCAAGATAAAGTGTCTCCCAGTTGTCCTAAACTCACTCTCTGCTTCACACCCCAATCAAAAGTCCTATTTAATATGGCTCAAAATAAAAAGTGAGCAAACTTTTGGATGAAAGTGATTCTGACATTGGATTAACTACTAAATAGATGCTCATAAATGGAAGCCACTCTCTACTTAATGCACAATGATGTCCAATACCTTTGTGGGGGTGTAGGGTTGAAGAGAAGGGTCTAGAAGGAGCCATTTCTCCTGCTCTGGACTTTATTGCTAGCCCTCCTACTTCATCAGCCAATCATCTGCTGGGAAACTAACTCCCTAGAATCAATCCAGGCTCCAGAATGACTTTTCTGGTTCTGTACTCCAGAAAATCAAACTTCTAGAACCAGAGTGGAGATACCCCCAACCCCAGGCCCAGGCCCAGGCCCAGGCCCAGGCCCACGCCCAGCCCCAGCCCCAGCCCCACCTGGATCAGAGTTAGCTCCTGGAGATTTCATGCAACTCACCTTCCTCTTCTCCCTGAGCTTGGCAGCCTCCTTTGGATGGTTAAAGCGAAACATATTGGTTCTGCCCAAGAGTATCACGGCACCTGAGAACACACAAAGACAATAATGAGTTTACAGTTAGCAACCTGGTCAACTGGCAACATCAGAACATGGAATTTTACAGTTCAAATGCAATTTCCAGTGCACTATAAAACAATAATAATAAGGGGAAGAGTTAGTCTCAAAAGTCTGCTTTCATAAGCCACTTTTAAATCTGCAAATACTTTTATTTTTACAGCCAAACGTTGCAAGACAAATGTTACCCAAGGCAAAAGTAATAGATCCAAGTATTAGAATATATTATAATATTTAAAACTTAATATTCAGGTAATTATACTTTTTATTATTGAGAGAGAAAAAGGAAATCAGTTCTTCAAAGAGATGCTGTATTACCAAGCAAAACATATGGTCACAAATTTAGGAAATGTGTTTTAATGCCGGTAAATTAAAAACTTCAAAGGAAAGTGTTTTTAAAAGAAAACATGGGGAAATTGGCAAAGTACAGGTAACTATTACTAAAATCTCCCTCAGAATTTGACAGGAAAGAAATTGTGTACATGTAGTTTTACATTTCCATGTAAAAACACTGATTCTTGTTAAAACCTATTAAAAGAAAAACTCCATCTGATTGACCAGGGTCCTGCTTATTCAGAAAACAACTACACAAGGGATAAAATAATTCAATGTAAATTCCCAAGGGTAACAAAATCTTTGGGGAAGCAGGTGGCAAATTTCAGCTTGATTAAGCAAATTATCAAGCAAACACTTTCTAAGGTCAGAGCTGTCGAAAGCTTGCAGAGATGCCACGAAAGGCAGTGAGCTCTTTGTCACTGGAAGCATTTAAGGGAAGCAATGTTCCAGAAGAGATTCAGGTGTCAATGGGACTATCTTATCTGGTCCCATCGACACCTGTGAGTCTACCACATCTCGGAATGGACCTCCAGGTTCAATTTTTGCCCTGAAAAAGAATACAATTGATTTGTGAAGACAAAACACAGATACTAGAAGTCAGCCAAGAAGGATGACATATAATGAAGTGTCGGGCATCTAAGTGATGAGTGCAGTCTGCAGTAGGTGGGGACAGACTTTTGCACTGAGGAAATAAGCTGGGACAGGTAGGGGACAAAAGAGGTGCTCCAAATTGGGGTAACCACAGGCAAGGGCTAAGCCTTAGACAGAATAGGCCTGCTATGTCTGCAGAGGGGAGGGAGTCAAGACCACCCAAAATGCAGGACATCTGAAATAGGAGCAAGAATCGATACTGGATAGATGACGCAGAAACAGATTCTGAGGACCTGGAGAACCAGGATAAAGAATTTGCACCAAAGGTCACAAACGGGTCGCCAGAGAAAAATTCAGCTCAGAGATGTGTTTTGTGTGTCCTGTGCAATGTTTAAAAACCAAAATTATTACTTGCCAACAGTTAAAAATCTGCAATTTTCACATAAAAGTCTGAGTTTCTTTCTGGATTCCCTCAAAAATCAGAAGATATGGTACGAGTAGATCCATGTTGCCACTTGGCAAAAATCCCTGGGCCCTGATGGCTGCCCCCTTTTGACAGAGCACGTGACTTCTGGTTGACAACAGTCACCAACCCCCCACTTGGGTATTATGTCCACCTGGACCCTGCAAGTTTACATCATAACCCCAGACAGCTATTCTGGAGCTTCACACCAGTTTATCTACCTGCCAATTCAACAAGTTGTCTCGGATTCTCAAGAAGTTTCAGACTCAGTAGGGTTAAAACCTAATAGGTTTAGATCATAACCAAGGGACAACCGAAGGGTTGATTCTGGTGGTGGTTATTATGTAGTGGAAATAGAGTCAGTACAAAAAGGAGAACACAGTTTTAGGAGACTCAGAGGGGCAGCAGGGGATATTATCCACTCTACAATCTGCTTATCCCCCTCATATAAAATTACACTCATATGTTTTCCAATTATGGAAAAGCACCATTACCATAATTAAGAATGGTGTTTCCCATGCCTTTTATGACTAGGACTCAGAACTATGTGCCACATAGAGACTCAAAAGTTAAGCAGCCATGTCTAAGATATATGTATATTTAATGCTCTTAAAGTGACATTAGAGATTAATAAGGCAATCACATTTGAGGAGTTAATTACATCTAATCCAATTCTTCTTTTTCTTTCTGTTAATCAAATGCCCAGCCATGCAAGTTGAAAATTGCTAAAATATGTTAATGGAAAAATAGAATAGCATTTCAAAGACATATTTCATATCATATTAAATCACTGAAAATAATCTTGCCACCCATGTATTTGCATGAAATACATATAAAAATCCCTTTAAAGAGTTATAAAAGGAAACAAAACTACCCATGAACATTCCTGTTGCCATCTAAATAATGTGTGTAAATTATTGGCACACAAAGAGGGCTCTGGTAAAGCTAGTTTCCTTACATTTCCTCTATTGTATTACTCTACTCAACAAACCTACTGACTAAAAATTTGCTTCATTTTTACATGATACTGCTGTTCACTCAACAAATACTTAATGAACAGTTACCATATGCTAGTCACTGGTAAGCACTGGGGATACAGAGTTGAACAAGCCAGATATATGCCTTGCCCTTATAAACAAGTACGAGAAAGAAGTAAATAATCAAGTAATTCCACAAATAAATGCAAAGCTGCAACTGAAGAAGAGATATCCTTCCCAGTGTTGAAAGAACAAAGAAGAAGGGAGCTGATTGCAGGAGAGGTTAAGAAAGGATACCTTTGGGGAGGTGGTGCTTAAGACAAGCTCTGAGGATTGGGGGTAGGGGGGGTAGCATACGTAAAGGTCCTTTAGCAAGAAAAGATGATGATGATGATGATGATGACTGATTGAAGACAGCTGCACGTCTATAGCAGAGGGAACAAGGGAGAGCACTGTACAGATCAGGCTTGACAGAGAGGGAGCAGACCACAAACAATCTTGCAGGGTGTAGTAAAGCATCTTGTATTTCATAGAAGCGCAATAGGAAGACACTGAAGGGCTCTGTGCAGCAGCATTACATGGTTAGATGTGGGTTTCAGAAAGGCCATTCTTTCCACTATTTGAAGAATGAACCAAAGAGGACACGAATAGATGTAGATAAAAAAGGTAGGAGGCCACTATAATGGTCCAGGTCAAAGATGATGGTGGCTCAGAATTGGGGAGGAAGGGTAGAAAAGGAGAGAAATAAACAAGTCTGGAAGATATTTAGGAGATAAGATCAATAGTACTGAGTGATGGTCTAGATATACGAACAAGAGCGGTGAGGAAGATGTCTCCCCAGGTTTGGCCTGCAATAATTAGTTGGTTGGGGAGTGTTCACACAGACTAAGAACACTAGAAAAAGACTAAGATTGGGTTAGAGGGGAAATCATGAGTTTGATTTTAGACATAATTAATTTGAGTGTCTTTGGCAGGCAGAAACATGAGTCTGAAGCTCCAAAAGAAAAAAGCCTATCAAGCTGTCTATCTACCATCTTACCTACTACCTACTTACTCTCAAATATATATATATAAATATTTAAGTATATAAAACACGCCCATACACCACACATATATGTGTACATATTTACCTAATACCTGTATATACATATATACATATATCTGCAGATATTAGGTATATATGCATACGTGTGTGTGTACATCTCTCTCTCTCTCTCTCTCTATATATATATATATATATATATATATATATTTGAGAGTCATCTCTAATGAATGAAGCCATGGGTGTGGGGAAGTCACCTGAAGAGAGAATGGAGAGGTAGAAGAGATTGGGCACCTTGGAAAACGCCATTGGGGGTGGTGGCATGGAGGTCGGAACTGGCCCTGGTGATCAGTGAAACTGTTATGATAGTGGTGAGAAGCCAAACTAGACGGGCTGAGGAGTGACTAAGAGCTAAAGATCTCCTGAGTCCAGACAACTCATTCAAGAAGTCTGTGTATGAAGAGAAAGACAGAATTGGTAGTAGCTGGAGGGTGGTGATAGATCCCATGGGTAGTTTGTTTTTGCTAAAAGGAGACTCATGGGTATATATTAAAAAGCAATACATGAGCTGAAGGAAAAAAAGAATAAATGACTGAGAATGACTGATGGTGTAAGGTTTCTGGGTGAGACCCGGAACCTGTGGGCTGCCCAGAACCCTTGGGGTGGCCAAAAACGAGTCACTGCTTAAACTCTCCAGAATTCAGTCTCCTCATCTAGTCACAAAACTGGATACTTTCTAAGGTTCTTTCCAGATCTTAAATTCCATTTAACTATGAACTACTCCTTGATCTGAGGTTAATGTAATTAATCACAGCAGATGAACTTTTTGTGATGCACTTAATCTTTAGCTTTTAGAGTATGTCTAAATCTTGAAATATATGATGGCTTATTTGCAATTACTTCAGGGCCTGTTAAATACTTAAAGATAGACAAATTCCAGATGGTCTTTAAAAGGGATGGAGGGGAAATGACATTGTAAAAGGGTAGACTAAAACACTCGTTAACAACAATAAAACCTTCATTTAAATCTCTGAATGAAACCACTGAAATTGGTTTCACATGACATTTTCTATTTTAATATTTCAGGTACACTGAAAAATGTTAAACATGTAACCATTTCTAGTGATTTTTAAGGAATATAATGATAACAATTAATATCACTATAATTACTTTTTTCAAATTTTATGTGAGATTTCCTAATTCTGCTAACTACACAAATAAAGCAACTCTTTTTTTTTTTCTACTAAATGTCATATGAATGTTTTTGAGGTGATGATGTATGAATTATTTCATTCTGGGTTACAATTAATAGAAGCATAAAAGACAACTATATCCTTAAAAGTGCTTAGTCCAATGTAATATGAGCTTAGAGGACAAAAAATAGTGGGCGCTTTGAAATTCTGCTTCAGGGCTTAATACTGTAGAATCCGACCATCCCCCATACACACAGACAGGTTATAACGCACTGCTAAAGTATGCTCAGGAAAATAGAGGTTTTCATTTTAGATACAACAATCAAAGGCAAAGCTCTGTCTAAGAACATATAATTCTCTGCAATGGTACTGAATGAGGGGTTGGGGTGAGGTAGGATGGATGGAGTTCTTATTTCATTTCCTGAATCAAGCAAAAACAAACCAGCTTGTGTGACAATTTCCCTTCTGATTTAAAATGTCTTTAAAATATTTATATTAAAACAGGTTACGATGATGGTACTATTTGGGGGACCTGATAAAGAGAAAGTCTAATTTCCACTAATATATGCCAGTACTTAAGAACATATTAAAGAATATGTCCTAGGGCCTTGAACTCTTGTGACAGTGACTTTTTTATTTATGATACCTGTATTATAGTATTTTTTCTCCAACTCAAAAAATGGCTTTGGGCAGCAATATGGTGAAGATTAAGATCCGCCATGGTGACTGTGGTGGGTGAAACAATTTCATGTGAATATTAATGAATTCAAACAGGCCACATGGCTTGGGGTTGAGGCTGGCTCGGATGATGATAGGCACTTGGCATCAAGGATAGCGGGTGTCAGTCTCACAGCATGCCATCAGATCATCAGTTAGTATTTCTGAAGGACAAGAAGGCACAGGACGCCTTACCAAAAAGCCACATAGGCTGTCCTTTCCTTTTCAACATTTATAATTCACATATGGAGTTACAATTTCCAGGTTTAGATAAATCATTTAAAACCCTTGTTTACTCCTGGTAAAGTAAAAATGGCAAACTTAGATTATTGGACTTAGGAGAAGAAAATAGATTTTCAATCTTTGTTACTAAGGTTTCCAAACAAGTAATCCATCAAGAATGATTTGCCCAATTGTGTGCACAGGCTGAATGTGGAGCTTTGTAAAATTTTCAAGATGCTCCAGTGTCACCGCCAAAGAAATTTTTAGAAGTGTGAGGTAGGGGGAGATGTGGGATGAGTGGGAGCTGAATTTTTTTCCTTCTTAAAGCCTCGGAGGAGATACAAAAAGAGTGTGTGGAACAGTTTTCTTCCTTCTGAAAGAAAATGTAGAAAGTATATGAAATAATTAGAGGGCGATACCAGACAGCAGACAATGAAATGATAAAATCTAAGGGACAGAATGGAAAGCATTACACTAACTGGTCAAGCTATTTGTAACTTTCTTTACTTCATATTTTTCACCAGTAACACTACTTATTCTGTTAGTAACAATCTCAATTATTTAGTTCTAGCCTCCCACACACTCCAAGCTGTCTATATCCCATTGTTCCTTCTAAAACAGTTCTTCCAAAACTGTGTCCCTTCTCCCTAAGCTCCAACAGTCTCGTACCGTCATCAACCCCGTTTTGTTACTGCGCATCTCCAAGCCTCCATTGGGGCTACACAAACACTATACTGTCCTTCGCCTCTGCAAGCACTTTCCACAGAAAATTCATGCCAACAGTCTGGGATTCATGAGCCCTACAAAGCAGCCGTGACTCAGCAGCCTTGGTCTCCCACTACTCCGGCTCCCACCTCAGCTGCTTTCTTTCTAGTACAGTAGTACCTCGGTTTTCGAACATCTCCATTGACGAACATTTCGGTTTACGAACGCCGTAAACCCAGAAGTACATGCTTCGGTTTTCAAACACACCTCGGAAGTCGATTATGTCATGCGGCCTCTACTGAGTGCAAGATCCTGAGGCCTAGCTATTGGCTGTTTTCAAACATTTCAGAACTCGTCTTCCAGAATGGATTACATTAGAAAACCGAGGTACCACTGTATTTCAACGTTTCTTCACTACACACTTTTGTCAAAGCATATCTAAGTCACTTTTGCAACATGTACCATTATGGCAAATACATTCACTCACTTTAAAATTTGGCTTTGGGTAAATTTCTTCTTGTTTAACAGTCTAAAACCACCCTATGGGAGGAATTTTGGTTCTGTATAAGATGGAATAAGCACATTCAAACCCGTCTCTCCCACTGAATGCCACTGACCATAGAGGCAGCAGTTTTCTGAGAGCCCTGAAAAATGAACAATAGCAGGTAGGTTGAAGAAGACCAGGATCTGAAGTACCACTCAACTGATGGTGAATTTACCATTTCTTTCCTCCAGTGTTCCCTGGCTTGGTCTAGGAGTAAATCCAAAAGTTGACATCAGTGCAAATGAGAGAAGTTCAGAGAGCCCTCCAGTTCATGTTTGAGGAGGAAGGAGAGGGTCCCCTGGCAGCAACAGCGGCAGAAGCAGGGGGCCCACAGATGTTTCAACCTATGAGGGAGGAGGAAATCTCCCTCTAGTCACAGGAGCTATGGTCCCCAGGAGGGTGGGGAACACCCCTGTTGTTTTTTCCGTTCTCTGTCCTCTCACTGCTTGGCCATGGACATGGGGACAAGTGCAAGAAGAACATGAAAAGTAGTATGAAGCTCCATACTTGTAGCTAGATGACAGAAAAAGAAAAACCCTTGGGAGATGGTATAGAGCGAAAAGTTCAGAAAGGCATCCTTGTAGAAATTGTTTATGAATTCCTGGGCCATCCCCAACTGTGCATGCATGGATCTGATTTTTAACAGCACATGAAGACTATGAGAACTGAATTAAGATGTAAACCACTGCTCAGATCCCAAACTGGCCACTGGGTAGCACCCTGATGGGACAGACTAGAATAGTAGCACAAATGCTTTGAAAACTGAACTGGCATTGGAACTCAAATCACAACCCACAGAGGCTGTGATTCTAACTTATGTCTGAATCCAACCAGGTCAACTGCCTGCTAAAAATAAAACCTAACAAACAAAAATTAACATTTCCCATAGAATTTAAACAAGACCCAGAATCTCATAACATGGTACCAAAATATCCAGGATGTGATCTAATATCACTCAGCATATGAAGCACTGGGAAAAATCTCCATTTATGTGAGGAAAAAAAAAATCAACAGATATTAATGCTGAGATCACAAAGATGCTGGAGTTATTTGATAAAGACTTTAAATTAGCTATTATAAAAGTGTTCAAACTTAAGGGAATATTCTTGAAAGGTAAAAAGGTTTCAACAAAGAAATAAAAGATGCAAAGAATAATCAAATATTACAACCAAAAATACATTAACCAAAATTGAAAAAAAAAAAAGCCTACTGGATGAGCTTAACAGCAAAATGGAAATGACAGAGAAAGTGGGTCAGTAAACTTTGAGACAGATCAATTGAAATTATCTAATCTGAAAAGCAAAGAAAAAAGTTTACCAAAATCAAAAATAAGTAAACAGAACTTCAGAGACCTGTGGGACAATACTAAAAAAATTAACAGTCATGTAATTGGAGCCCCAAAACAAAAGGAGAAAGAATATAATGAAGAAAGAAAAAAAAAAAAAAACTAACCAAATAATGGCTGAAAGTTTCCTAAATCTGGAGAAAGATATAAACCTATAAATTCAAGAAACTTGGCAAACCCCAAAAAGGTAAATGCCAAGACACAGTGTAAAACCACCCTATGGGATGTGAAGTTGAAAATAAAATTTAAAAAGGAGCAGACAGAATATGGCAAATAGATGTGATGAACCAAACAAGAAACTGACAAATGGTTGTCTCATGCCCAAAGTCTGGGGCACCAAGGAACTGACTTCAGTGTGACTAGCTTTGGTCAGCTGCTCTCATATTAGAGTGGGCATCAGAATCACTTGCAAGTGTTGGAAAACAAAAAATAGATTGTTGGACCCCATCCTAGATTTTCAAATTCAGTAGGTCTAGGATGGGGCATTTCAAAAAGTTTCCAGGTAATGCTGATAGTCCTGGCTGGGGACACACTTTAAGAATCACTGGCTTTGGGGACACACTTTGATATTCAAAAGTATCTGCTGAATCATCCACACGCAACCCAGATTTGCAGGTCTCAAATTTGAAGAAGAAATCTACTGAGTGCTTATGGGCAAGTGCAGGTGAGTCAAATGGGCGAGAGGGTAGACACTGATATCTGCTGGCTTTTTGTAGTGTGTAAAAGGTCTCTTCTGTTCACTAGGTATCTTGGCTAAACTCCTAGAAGATCTATTTCCTTTTCTAGATCCACAAAAAATTATTTTTTAATTTGCTTCTGAACAACTCACAGGAGCCTGTCAGCAAATGAAAATTTTATCCAAGACTCCTGAGCTTCACTCCCCAGACAATCACCTGTTCCCTCTTTCTGAGTGCTTGAATAGACGCAAATATATTTTGACACTCAAGCATAACACATTCAAAGGCACCTAAGTGTAAATTCCCCAAATGCAGCTTCTGCAGCACTTTAAAAGGACAGTTGTATGTTCAATGTCTCTGACGAACCAGCAAGAAGACCAAAGGAGTTCACTGATATGAACAAAAAAGTAATTACATTTAACAAATTTCAGCTTTAAAATAACATTACTACAAAAAAGAAAAATATAATAGTCAAAATAAGAGATATTTCCTGGCAATTGGAGGACAGTTTTTAAATTATAACTCAATTGATTTTTATAGCATTTCATATTAAGTATATGAAAAAAAAGAAAGAAAAAAGAAAAACCTAAGCTAAGGTCTGAGAACAACTCAAGGCCTATGAACTAGACTCCAAGGTCAAATTCACACTTTTTTCTCTAGCAATTGCCTCCTCTTTCTATGGAATCACAGGAGTGAGGAAAACTAAGTGTCAGAGAGCATGCCAATTGAAGAGCATAGTTACATGCAACGCTACATATCCATGCACTGTTTCTGGAAGAACTCAAACAAAAGGAGAAAAGCTTCATACACAGGCTTAAGGCAACATGTGTTATATATGTGATCATATTTAACTCCCACGGTATTAGCAAATGCTTTTCATTTTAGTGACATTACCAGATGAAAGTATTCCTGCAATTTAAGGCAGGGGATGTACTGTTTATGCAATCTGAAAGAAGGAAGGCTGTTCACTGACACAGGTAAAAATTTCCCCGCAATGGTGACAATTTGCTAAATATAGATAAATCTCCTATTAGTTGATAGTCACAAGTGCCTTAAGTGATTTAGATAAAGAAGTGGTAATTACTACATGTGCTTTTTAATGTGACAGCCAAACTAACACATTTCCAAATGAACAGTAATTTACTAATGAAAAGAGACATTTGAATACCAAATATCAGCAATAAACTGAAAACTGATAGTAAAAAGATAGGGAGCTGCTGGTAGTGCAGGGTGAACAAGGAATCCAGTCAATGTGGAGTTAACATGGTTGGATCACTGTAACTTGGATAAACATTTATCTGTAATTTCTGTTCTTGACAGCTTTACTTAAATCGTTTCATGAATAAAAGCCAAGGAGTACGAATATACTGCTATGTTATCTTATTTCCCCATTGTTATATTTTAATGAAGTCTATATACTTTTTTCATTTTTTTTTTTTTTTGCTTTAGTCTTTGTTTTTCTTTAAAATCTAAAACATTATAGATACAGTTGAATCTTTTGTAACCCTGCCTAATCAGAAACTCCCCTTTTTCTCCAGAGGTTAACACTATACTGTAGTGTCAACAAAGGTTACTGTGGCCAATTCAATGCCAAGAGGAGTCCCCAGTTTCAGGTGTAGGGTAGGGAGAGGAACTATTCCATAAAAACCGCTCAATCATGAAACAACATAGCTGTGGAGCAACTCTATGAGGCGGCCCAGAGGAGGAGGCTCCAGTGTTACAACTCCAGTGTTATAGCGCTGGTGTCACAGCTCAGTTGGGAGAAACAGCTCAGCTCCAGGGAAACAGTCCTCAGTAAAAACTGAAAGTGGCCTTCACTAAGGCAGAGGTGAAGCTGGCTTATGTAGAGAAGAGTTCCTTACCCCAGTCCCTGATTGGTCCATTCTCATGGGAATGAGGATTCCTCACAATTTGACTGGAGCAGTTGATTGACCAAAGACACAAATGAGGATATAGCTTGTGCAGCCCCAATTGACCAGAGCAGGTCTTTAGCCCATTGTTTGATTCACCAGCCTAGAAGCTCCTTTATAAGACTCAACTCTGACAGCAGAAGCACAATGCTGGAGGCTGGTAGCTCAGTGCAGCTTCTCCCTGAAGCGCAGAGAATATGAGAGGCCCTGTTTAGCAATGACTACTAGAGTGTGTTTACAAATTTGAACCCAATTTGCCACAAGGAGTCCTTTTTAACAGGCACATTCATTCTCGTAGTCAACAGAAGTAGTCATGTGTCAGTCTCATTCACATCTTTGTATTTTTACTACATATTTTTGTAACCACAAACAATAGTATATCATATATTTTGTGTTTTAAAAGTGTGTTCCAGTTCTCATTTTAATAAGGCTCAATAATCAAGCAAGGTTAAGTAGACAATTCCTACCCTAATTTCTGAAGGACAGTATATGCTTTCCCCTTGATGGAATCTTTCAGTCTTAAAGCATGCGCATTAAAAAAAAGAGTCCTAGCTTGCTTCTCTCGTGTAATGCCTTGAAACACAAAGTCATCTTGCATTTCACTGCCCTAAGACTTACTAATGACATTTATACTCAGTGCACGGTATTTTAACACCTTGAAACATAGCATTTTTATGTCAATTTTATTAACAGTAATACTGAGAAAGCTGTTCTGTAGCAGAGCAGAATGCCAGAGGAACTCAAGCCCATCAGATCTGAAAATCATAGCACCGTGGTAATAAAACAATTAAGAGCATCCCTCAGGGAGAGAAAATTCTGATGGTTAACCTTGAATGTCAATTAGTACCACTACTTTCTTAGGACAAGTCCTATCTTCAACATGAAAATGAAAAATTTAGTTCCCACTCATCACTAACTTAAACAGGCATATTTTTTTAAATGGACTTTCAATTTAGGTAAAAATTTAAGACAAAACACCATTTAATAAAAATACTGCACAGGAGATGTATTTATTATTTATCTACCATACCTCAGTCCACAAAGAATTTGAGACATAATTATAGTTACATAAGTAGGGGGCAATAGAATGATACACAATTTCTTTGAACTAAATAAATAAATTAATCTTTTTTTTTCGGGGTGGATTACTCTAATATTAAATATTAACTTCTAGGCAATTCCCATATTAAACAGTATGTGCTCTAAAAGTTTCATTTTCAAAAGTATGTTGTTTGGAACTCAGGACTGATTTTCTCACAGAAACATCACTACACATAACTGCTTCCAGGCAATCCACAAAAGACCTAGCTAACCTATAATATAGTAGGAGCAGTGATCACTGCAATACACTGTAATCCACTCAGTCTTCTCAGCACTCAGTGGCCAGGATGTGGACAGTGAAAGCTCCAGAAGCTCCAGAGAAACAAGGCTGGAGCAGGGAGAGTACAGTCTCATGGCCGGAAAACAAAGCCAGGTGGATCCAGCAGCTAATGTTGAAGTTTGTGGGCTATTTGTTTTTTAAGCACTGCTTATACTAAAGAACGCCCCCACATTAATCCCAACCATACATGACTCCTTCTTTAATTTCCACAGACAAGCAATACTGCATTCTGGGTATCTGGAAGAACCACGCACAAGACTCAGAAGTCCTAGAGTCCAGTCACTAAATTCTTTGGGCTCCATTTTCCTTGTATGGTTTTAAATTGATATTCTTAAAAGCCCTTTGTGCTGGAAAAACCTGTAACACTATCATGAAAATAGATTATTATAGAATGAAGGATTTTTTTCTCCCCAGTTTTGGGCAGTGATGTTTTATTTGATAGAAATTTGGGCAGTGATGTTTTATTTGTCAGAAATGGCCGTATACCAGAAGCGATGTGTGACACGGAGCATTGTCATGATGGAGGATGATTTATGGCACACTTTAAAACACACCTTCTCTCAACCATACCTCACACCCAACTGACTGCACGAACAAGTTGAAATTTGCCACACACTGTTACTAAGGTTTGATATACCACTTCTTGTATTGAAGATCCCTGCCTTTCCATTGGATGGCACTTGGCAGCAGCATTCACTGTATTTCGTGATCACAATGGAAAGATTCCATGTCACACATCACTTCTGGCATGGCAATTTCTGTCAAATAAAACCATTACGGTGTGTTCTCATCCACCTTATTTACCGGATCTGGCACCGTACGACTTCTGGTTCTTCCCCAAAGTCAAAATGACCATGAAAGGTAAATGTTTTGAATCGATTCAGGACATCAAGGCAGCCACGTCAGTGCAACGAAAGGAACTCATGAAAGAGGAGTTCCAGAACTGCTTCAGAAAGTGGTAAGAATGATGGCATAAGTGTGTTTGAAGCAAGGGGGAGTATTCTGAGGAGAATTAATGGCAATGTGTCTTTTACTGTAATAAATTCTTTTTTATTTAAACATTCACCATATTTTGTGATCATACCTCATATATTAAAAACCTTCCAAGCTTTATTGTAAGAAATAGATGATAATTCAAGTAGAAGAAGACATATACAGAGTAAACAGAACTCCCAACATGGAACTATATTTTTCAAAATGAGAAAAAAAATCTAACTTCTCAAAGGATATTTTAGAACAAAATGATTCTAAATTTTCTTTGAAAAAATTAATAGGCATGAATAGCAAAAATCACTCACATGAGAAAAGAAAGCATATTATAACATAACAGGCATTAAAACAATGTGATACTGGTACAAAAGTAGAGAAATACAGAGTACTGGAACAAAGTGGGAAGCAAAGAAGTAGACAGATATGCTATATGTGTTTTCATTTTTGGTAAACAAAGTTTCTTCAAAAGGGACATGGGGGTAGTGTGGAGGAAGGTTATAATAAATGGTATACCAATGTCAGGGAAATTAAGTCAGATCTATACAGAGCAGTGCACCTCAGATGTGTTAAACAATTAAATATTTCAAAATGAAATAATTTTGATGGGTGGCTGAGTAGATGCTGTGGAGGTGGGAATATGGGTAACTGTCCCATCAATTGCTTTTTAGGATATCTTTGATAGACTCTAGGTACCTCCTATAAAAGCATGACTGTCCTGGTCCATGCTATATGTCCTTCATTTCTGAGATACTCCTTATAACTAACTCCCACTTATGATATGGCTAAGCCAATGACACATGCTTTTTGGTCCCCATCTTTCCAATTCTTATGTTATAACAGGTATGTAACCACACAAAAAAACTGTAAGTATAAGGACTATATATAATACACAAAAATGGGGATAAAATATAATACAACTTATTTCTTTCTTGCATAACTCAGTCCAAAATCCACTAGGCAGGACTAACCAAAGTAGGCATCAGCATGGGAATGGGAGACATGTGACACGTTTCTGCACTAAGAGAAGGGTGAGGGCGCCCAGCATGGAGTGTCGCAGCCTAAGCAGGAAGGGGAGGGTCCCTCAATGAGGAGGAAGCAGTAGTGACAAAATATTGGTTACATAGTGGGAGTAAGGTTTGCAACTGTCAGGAAAGGGAGCTACAAATATGAAAAAGGAGAAAACTAGAATGAACTCTATGGTATTGGGTTGGAATTACAGGTGTTGGTGTAAATTCCTGGTTAGCAATGTAGATAGTTAAATATATTTCAATATAGCAATATAAACAGAAACATAGTTGTAAAAGTCTCTCTCTCTCTCTCACACACACACACACATAGACACACAGACACACAGACACACACACACACACACACACACACACACACAGTTAATTTCCTTAACACTACTGACTGACAGGACCTGGAGCAGCGACACTTCAGCAATGAGCTTACCGAGCTGCCCAGATCTTGGTTTCTAAATCTCATTCTCCACTAAAAGGAACCAGGCTCCCTGTAGAACTAACTGGCTGATTGCAGCAAAGTATAAGATGGGCCTGGAACATCTTGTATCAGAAAGTAAAAAGTATTCACAAACAACGGGGACAAGCCAAAAGGACAGAGAAGCCAGCATGAAGGAACTCCCATTGGCCAAGTCTGGGACGATTTGAGTATCAAAATAAATATTGATAAAAATAAACCAAGACCTCCCAAATAAAATAGCAAGCAATGTGACGCTGATGATTTAAACAAATAAATGAATAAATAAATGGCAAGAAGAAAAAAGTTTTCTTACAATAAAAAGCCAACTTTCTGTAAAACACGGTTTCTTAAAAAACACTGTTGTACAGTAAAAAGAAAATGAATGAAGAAAGAAGAAAATCACCATTCGGCAACCATCAGAACAAAAATTAAATCAGATAAAAAAGAAAAAGATCAATGGATTCTGAAACCAGAGTAATTTTAAAGTGAAGAAGCCTAGCAAGCTCCACCTTAATCAAATGATCACAGTGAACATCATTAGTAATGGCAATAGGAACCGTGTAATGGAACACAAGAAAAATACAGCATTTCTCCTATATGCTTGTCAAAAACACGTAATATTAGTGTAATCATGAGGAAGCATCAGAGAAGTCCTACATTTACATAGAGGAACATATCTGACCTGCAGTTTTCCAAATTGTCAAAATTATAAAAGTCAAGGAAAGACCAAGGAACATTTCCAGACAGAAAGGGACTAGAAAGACATGGTAACCAAATGCAACATAGGACGCTGACTAATCACTGGACCCATAACGGACACTGTTGGGACCAATATTGAAAACTGAACAGTGGTCTGAGAATCAGATGGTAGGAATGTATTAGTGTTAGTTTCCTAATTTGGATGGTTGTATTGTAGTTACATAGGAGAATGCCATTGTTTAAAGGAAATATGCACTGAAGTATTCAGAGGTGGTGGGGCATCATATTAGCAATTTATTTTCAAACGCTTCTGAAGTTAAAAAGTTCTTTGTACTATTCTTGCAACTTTGCTATTCTAATGAAATTATTTCAAAAGAAAAAAGATACCAGATCATGTATGTTATAATTGTAACTTTTCATTAAATAATACACATAAGGTAATTAAATTATTAAACAAAGCTTTGTGTTAAGATTTTGTATCGGAAGCAAACTTTTTTAACTTAAAAAAATCTGATAAAGTCGTATTTCCATTACAGCAATAACTTCTAAGATAACTACATACATGTTCCTGTTTAATTCAACAAGACAATGGGTATTATAAAGAAGTCCTTCAGCAAAACGAAAGAGAAAACAACATAATGAAGCAGCCTTTAATCTTTAAATACTTAATTGGTAACTAATTCTAAGATGCACATGTTCCCCCATTACCTAGCCAACTTGTTTTCTAGCAACAGAATATATAAACATTTCTGAAAACCAGAACCCAGATACCTTGATTTAGGTGTGTGGCCTCCATGATCTGAACACCATTCACAGAGCACTGAGACCCACTCAGGGGTATCAGAGTCACCGTCCCCCCGACATTTTCAAAGACACAGTGTTCACTCTCCAAGTCGAGGCCATGAAGAACTACATTGGAAAAAAAAAGGAAAAAGAAAAATTTTTCTCTGGTATCTAATGCAATGATTCCGAACCCTTATTTATTTTCCCATATTGAATACTTTTCCTTTTCTATATAAATATTGTGAAGTGAACATTTATGCTTGGTGAGGAAATTGAATTTCAGGAGTTTGTGGCATTAACTGATAGAAATGAGGGTATCCCTTAAAAGGGTTTGGATATCACCTGTATAAGGAAATAAGTTCTCGAATGTTCATTTATTTCATCTTCAGGGAAAAAATAGTTGAGTAATTTGTCTTAACTGAACACCACTGAGTCACTCTGATGCTGAATAGATTTCTTTTACCAGCCATCCAAAGGTCACAGTAAAATGGAGGGAACAAAAGCGCTCCATGGGTCAAGGACTTACTGTGACTTTACAGGCACTGTGTTCCAGGAGAAAAAAAAAGGGTGAACATAACATGGCATGGATCTTGGGAAGCCCAAGGAACTCTCTAGAAGCTGTACTGGGATGCACACTGCTATAGCCTGTGCCAATTCAGAGCATGTGGCTGCTAAGGTTTACCTAATCACATAGGACGACCTGAGTTATTTTGTTTAATGAAAAGCTAGACATAGATATAAACTCCTGCCAAACAAACCTACATGGTTTTAGGTACAGATCTTAGCCAGATTCTCACAAGTACAGATGAAGTAGCTCCCACTATTCTCCACAGAACTGCACTACTGAACTGCTCTGTTCACAGAAAACATGTGTTCTTACCACTCAGCATCATTTATAACAACCGCAAAGGTCAAACACATAATTTAAGGATTACAAGAAGAGGCCTGATGCTTAGTTCTACTCAAAAACAGTTGAACCTAAGAACTTCTGGGAATTGGTTTTCAGCTCTCCCATTTTCACAGGAAATAGTAAATATCTGTAGGAATATGCTAAGGTTGGCTTGATTAATAGCTTATACTTGGCAAGAAAGCAAATTAATCACGAGCAATTCTAAAGACAGCTGAGAAGATATAATTCTTCCCCTACCAATCCCCACCTTGCCACACACATATACAGACCACCGCCACTGCCACAAATTCCCTAAGTTATGCTTTTAAAACCTGGCAAGCCCTCACCCTGCTCAGGCTGAATCCCTGGTTATCTATTTGCCTCATGAAGACTTTCAAGAAACCTAGGAAGTAGTGCCTCCATAGGTGTGTATGCTGTATCTGTGTATCCTTTCCATCGTCATCTTTGTGCAGGTAAGTGTCTATGTCCTTCCTATGAAGGGGTCTTGTATCCTTTACCCATGTTTGTTGGCATATTTTCATCAACCATTGTCTCACTGTGACAAGAGCATAGTGATTTACACAACTGCTCCTGGAAGACATGATGGAGCATAGAATGCATGTAGGGTGGGGGGAAATAATTCATAGTTCCATTTTATTAGCTAAATTAATTGTTTTGTTATTCATTTGAGTTGAGTTAGATATTACAGAAATACATATATTGATCAATACTATATTTGAAAAATTGTTTTTTATAATTAATTCATGTTCATCATCCAAAAGAAAGTTTTTCATTAAATGATTTTTTAAATCATTGGGAAGGGGAAATTGATAAAGATTCTCACCTATATCTTGTTCTGTTGAAGCATCTTCTCTACCAACATATGTCTGACCTTCCTGGAAAGAAAAGTCAAGTAAAATTTATTAGTAAGAGTATGAGGAATGGTCTGTGTCTCCATTTGTCATTTAAGTCCAAGAAACCTAATGACTGATGGGCTGAGCAAGGTCCCAGGGAAGGCCACAGCAATGTCCCATGTCCCAGGGAAGGCCATGGCAATGTACCAGGGAAGACCACTGCCTCAGTGCAATTAGAGTTCACTGAGACTCTGAAACAGTACCCAATGTTGCCTAGAAAATGAGAGCAGAACTCCTGGGGCTTACGGCTCAACAATGAGTAGGTTCCTATCTTGGCATGCATCAATGACTTTCCCAGGACAGTAATCTCACTTATCTTCCTGATCCTTTCTGGTGAGATTTTCCTCCAGTGGCGAGAAGTTTCTTTGTGTCTAAAGATAGTTTATGGGAGCCCACAAAGCACAGCACAATACGATTCTCATTTTAATCCATGGATGAGAAAGAGGACACTAAAGTCAAGGTTACAGAAGCAACACTGAGGCTGATGGGCAGATTCTGCTCTCTTGACATGAATAGCCTGTTCAGGACCAGGTCCAATAATGCGAGAGACACAACTTTATAATTAACACAACCGACCAGGAAACTACATACAACCAATCCCAGCTCCAACTGCATGTGACTTTTCTTCCTCAGTGCGTCTGCTTTTTTGGTCGTTACCTCCCTCTTATCAATTCTACAAATTAGAAGGCAAAGTAAATGAATCTTCATTTACTTTAGAACTCCATAAAAATGTGAACTTCTAATACCACAGAATCCCAATGAACTGCTGAAAATCTCCAGAGGGTTCAAAGATTTGTTGCATATTCTTTAATGCAATAGCTGTGTCCATGGACACAGAGTATTATAACAAACCTTGCTAGTGTCTAAAGGAAAAACTGAAAACAAAATTAGAATGTTCCACTTAAGCAGTTTTTACCTTCAAGTGATATAAGATGATTCCAGTACTCAGAAGGTCATCATCAATGCCAATCAAATGGGGCAGTTCAGAATCCAAAACAACTCCAATCCCTTCTTTCCTAAGGGCTAGAGTTTGTTCCTGAAATTAGGAGGAAAAGAAACAGAAAAGATTACCTTAAGGAAAGAGAACTTTTTGCTAGGTATTCTTTAGAGTGTTAGAAAATGTTATTTCGCATCCAAAAAAAAAAAAAAAAAAATCCAAGAAAAATGAACCTTAAACTTCATGTTGAAATCCTGGCATATGGTAGGCAAAGTGAACTTGAAACATATAAAAGCTCAATATAAAATGAATTAAACTTATTGCCTGATACATATAACCTCTTTGAACCATGTTCAAACTTTGCCTTCCTTAGGAAAGGTTCTATAACCACCCAAATACAAAATAATCTTTCTCTTCTAAAATCTTTATTTCACTTAGTATCTAGATGTCTCTTGATTTGTTGGCTCTTCTCTCCAGTTACTACAGTCAAACTGTGCACGTCCCTAAGAGCAATGATGTCCTGTGCATTAGCTACCCCCGCACCACAGCTGCCTGACCTTCTGTCTCCTGCATCATCTTCTCCTCTTACTTATCATTCCCCTCCACACACAAATCTGCTACAGATCTCCCACCACCACCAGCACCACTGCCCTTGGCTCTGGATCTCCCTCCAGCTCCCACCAATTTCTCTCTGCCACTTTAGAGAAAATAACTTCCAAAGAGTTCCCTACTCTTGTGGTTCTCCAATTCCTCCCGTCCTGCTCTCTTTTGAGTCCACTCTATGGAGTCTTTCATCCTTGGAAGTCTAGTAAGTACAGTCACTCCGTTGATGATTTCCTGCCTCTTGACTTTACCCGCAACCTATATGCTGATGACTCTCAAATCTAAATTCCCAGGCAGACCTCTCCGTTAACTCCATACCCGTGTGTGTGTGTGTGTGTGTGTGTGTGTGTGTGTGTGTGTGCATGTTATATATGCCTGCCTGCCTCAGTATATCTGTAGGGATGCCAAACAGGCAGCTGAAACTTAATACACTGAAAAACCAATCCTTGATTCCTCCTGCCTCCCAAACCTGCACGCTATCCCTTCTCAGTAAATGCCAACCTTCCTTACTCGTATAGTTACTCAGACCAAAAACCATGGCTCTACTTTGCTCCTTACTTTCTCTAAACCCTACACATTTAGTGTTGACTCTGCATTCAAAATATGCCCCCACCTGATAGCATCAAGCTACCTGTACCACATTCTTCCCTTGCCCCCCCCATCACCTCAATGATCCAGGCTACCACTACTCAAGCCCCAACTATGGCACATGCTCTGCTCAACAGCCAGAGGGATGCCAGGACAGGCCATGCCTCTGATCAGATCCTTTATGTGGCCTTCCATACTCTGAAATAAGAGCCCAAGTCTTTGTAAGGTTCTACAAAGCACTGCACAATTGCATCCCTTGCTAACCTCTTGCTCTCATCTCCTGCCACTCTCCGCTTTGCTCATTCCTCTCTAGGAATCCACGGCTCTGCTGTCCTCAGACTTGCCAGTCTGCCTCTACCTCGGGGTTTAGACATTGCTTTTCCTTCTGCTTTTGTGGTTGCTGTTTCTTCTGATATTGTCTATTCCTTCAATTCTCTTAAAGCAGGGTTACTTGCCCTTGGTTGACACTACTGACCTTTTAAACCAAATGATTCTTTATTATGGGAGGAATATCTTGTGTATTGTAGGATGTTTACCAGCATCCCTGAACTCTACCCACTAGATAACAGTAACACACTACATCTCCCCTGAGGTTGTTAAGAACCAGGTGTCTCTAGACACTGTCAAATGAGCCTTGGGGGACAAGATCAGTCCCAGTTGAGAAGAACTGCCCTATATACATATATAACTTGGTTCTCACTGCCTCAGGTCTCTGCTCAAAAGCTACTTTCCTCATCACCCGATACAAGATAGTAATCACCAACCTCCCTTATCCTGATTTCTTCCTCTCCTTAGCAATTATCACTATATGATATGTTATATATACAAGTATATTAGTTGTCCCGACTAGAATGTAACCAAGTGACTAATTACATGTCTGACACATAGTAGCTCCTCAATTAATATTTACCAAATGAATGAATGAGTGGGTAGATACATGTGAATTCAGAGAAATACAGGAATGAGGGTTAATGGCAGCCCTTTAGGGAAGACACTGGTAGGCCTATGTCTTAATATCAGGTCCAAGACAAAAGACCTCTAAAATCAGGCTTCTAGGCAAGTCCAAGGGAAAGCAGACAAATTCCAGAGCACTGAAGGTGAGAATTCCAGCCTTGAAATTGAGCTGTGCTAAGTTCACAGTGAGTCATCCCAAGAGCATGACATTGTGCTCTGTGATTTCAGGTGCGATGGGAGCAACAGGAGAGCAATTCCAAGCTACAAACCTGGGCTCCTGGGGAGAGACACTCCCAGTGAATGTCTTCTCCACCCCCCACCCCCCAACAATCAGACAGCTCTGGAACTCCAATGCCCAGTACTATCTAAAACATAACAGGTATTCCCTAGATTCCTGGAATGGAAAAAGTATTTGTGTCATTTAAATATTAAAACAGTGTACAAATTCTGCCATTCTCTAGGTGAAAGATTCAGAACCTCACAACCTTGCAGACAAGGGAACTCCTCTAAGTTTCTGGGGAAGAGTGGGGGAAGCAGAGCAGTCCCTCAGGCCTTCATCTCTGCAGATATGTGTGTGAGTCTCAAACATGCACATGCAGAGCTGGAGTCATGCAGAGGGCAATGGAATGAAGTGGCAGAAAAGATGGCTAATAAATAAATAAATAAATAAATAAATAAATACCACAACTTGAAAGAAAGAAATTTAATTTAACAACCATTAAATAGATACATAGAGAAAATGACCAATGCGTAACAGATTCATGAAAAGGAAATGAAGCTCATCAGTTACTCCTCTTATCAGCCTGGTTCTCATCCCAGGGCTCAGAACCTCAGGCTTTGAGGTCAGAGACTTGAGTCATTTGATGTGTTACACCAAGGCCCTTGCAAAGCTTAGCTGAAATGAGCTCTCTAAACAAACCAACCCCTGCTACTACCTCTGGGATATTGGTAGAATTTGTGCTTCTCCTTCTGCCCACAGAATTCAAGTAGAAGTTAAAAGTATTTAACTTTTTTAAAGATATAAATCACAATGGAGAAGTTAATCATACAGCCCCATTGCATAAAACAATGCCCTCACTTGTTGCCTGACAGCTGCCAAACCGTTTGTTCCCCGTGCTCTTCCCAGGATTTCACGAGGCAGTGCTTCAGCACAAGGCAGTGCTTCAGCAAACTGAGGCTCGATGGAAAGATATCGATAAAACTCCCTTGAGGAGATGTTTCAGCAAACTGAGACCCGAAGAAATAATATCCCCGCTGCCCCTTAATGGATCCCCTAGAGTTATGTGTGTGCGTGAAGGCCCAGTACGTGTTGGAGCACAATGGGGACTTTCGGAAAGACAGCCAACAAGCACATAATTCACAGATCTTAAGATTACTTCCTCGTTTGTTAACCAATAAAAGCTTTGTGTTGCCCTGATTCGGGGCTCAGTCCTTGAGGCTTGAGTCCCTTGGCCCCACTTGCACTCTGTTCTTGGCTACTGTCTTTCTTAACCCTGTGCCCTTCTCGCTTCCCACAGCTCTTGTCGTGCAGGATGCGACACTCACTGGAAGGTCTGGTAGCTCAGAACTGTGACAGTGCTGCACATAAGGCAGGTAACCTCCTGGCAATGAATTGTTCCAGGCTTCCAGGTCCATGTGACAAGTACAGTAACTGGTCTCATAACTCCAGACACATATGTATTTTCTTTCTGCATAAAAGTGGACAATAACCCCACCAAAAGGCAGTATTTTAAACTCTAATAGTTCCCACTCAAACTAGAGAAATTGTTTTGGAATACATCCCAGTTTGGTTTAATTTTCTTTTTCTTTTTTAGACAATGAAAAATAGTTTGTTTCTTTTCCTTCCTTGAAATAAGTCTCAGAGACTTCGAAAATCATTTGAAATTCATAACTTTGGAGCCATTAGGTCAAAAGCATTATTTGTCTCTACCTATCTCCTCCCACTCTTCCACACACACATCAGCATGCACTCACACACACTTCAATACATAGAATGGGTGAAACCGGAATTAAGACAAAGTTTTCCAGGATTGGGAGTGGGGGCAGATGAATTTATGATTAATGTTGCCCTAAAGCTCTATGACATTCGAGCTGCATTCACTACATGATATTATAAAAGTGTCACCTCATAAAACTAAAAATGATGGTTTAAATCATTGCTCAAGTGAGAAAGTGATTTCAGACAAAAATATCTATCACCTATAAAATATTTATTGAGTGGCATCTACTGTTATACATAATTTATGAAACACCTCCTTGATAAGATGGAATATTTAAATAGTAGGCTATCCCTCCAACTCCAGGTACACTGGGTCCCAAAGAAAGTGATAAAATATGTCTAACCACACATATATTGTATTGAAACAAATCTTTTGGCAACCAATATTTGCATTAAAAGGAAACTATGGACTGACTAAAAGTGTCAAAACATAGAATCAGCGTATTTTAAACATTATATTCATTACATTTGCAAATAATATGTTCAATATGTTTTTCTTCAACCTGCGAATTTAAAACATATGTCCAGTGCTGGGACAACTGCAGCATCACTTCTGGCAGATGCCAGGTGGGAAGAAAGGCCACACATGGGTTTGGCTCACTGGGAGCATCCTGTGTACCCACTATACTCGTTTTATGAGATTGAGCAGGAATTCAATCTCTTAATCACAGCTACATCCTTCCCATCTATCTCTGTGTCTGACAAAATTCAACAACTTTCCTGAATAAATTAGTGAAAACCAATACAAAAACTTATCAACAACAAAAATCTATATTTCTGTCTTGAGAAGTCTACCTGAGAGTTAGATCTTGCTTGGGAAATATTAAGAAAACTTTGGCAATGTGTCTGTGCTACCTAAAGTAAAAGCTCTGTAAGATTAGAAATTGTGTTTGGCCGTGGAAGGGAATGGGTTCTTGCCATCTGCAGTGGCATGGATGGACCTGGAGGATGTTATGCTGAGTGGAGTAACTCAGACAGAGAAAGACAGATGCAATGTGATTTTGCTTATCTGTGGAATCTAAAGAACAAAATACACAAAACAGAAACAAACTCATAGATACAGAGAACATTTTGATGGTTGCCAGCTAGGAAGGGAGTTGGGAAACGTGTGAAAAAAGGGAAGGGATTAAGAAGTACAAATTTGTTGTTACACAATAGTCATAGGGATGTAGGGTACAGCATAAGGAATATAGTTACTATTGTAAAAACTATATATGGTGTCAGATGGGTACTAGATCTATCGGGGTGACAGATGGGAGGGGATTTGGGGCAGGATGAAAAAGGGATTAAAAAGTACAAATTGGTAGTTACAAAATAGTCATGAGGATGTAAAGTAAAGCATAGGGAATACAGTCCATGATATGGTAATAACTATGTATAGTGCTAGGTGGGTATTACTTCTATTAGACTAGTCAGGGTGATCACTTTTTAGTTATATAAATGTCTAACAACTATACTGTACACTTGAAATTAACATAAAATAACACTGAATGTCAACATAAACAAATAAATAAAGTGAAAAAAAGAGTAGAAATTGTGTTTCCTCATATTAGTATATTAGGTAACTACAGCTGCACAGGTACACAGTAGTTACTCAATAAATGCTATTATTTGGCACTGAAGGGAGTAAATGATTTTAAGTGGACACACACACACACACACACACACAAATACACACACCAAAGGTGCCAACAAACTGTATACAAGTGGACACTTTGGTCAACGTTGCTCAGCAGTAGTTCCCCGTAATCAGAAGTATGTGGACACTGACGGTAACCACTTTGGAGCACCTCTTGTAATTGCAGAAGTCAAACGTGACTTGTATTCATCTTTTGTTAATGGAATATATTATTACAATTTTAATAGCTTTTTCTTTTCTTAAAATGGGTATACATTTTTTCGGCACCCTCTGTGTGTGTGTGTGTGTGTGTGTGTGTGTGTGTGTGTGTGTGATAACCAAGAATTAAATGTCAGAATCTTTGGACAACTATGTGTTTCACTAACTGGAGGAATTTTGTAGAGATCCCTCACAGTATAAAGTGTATTTAATTTCTGCAAACTTGACCACAACACTTAGCAAAACGGGAGGAAGAGAGCCACAGTCAAGGCTTAGCGCACAAACCCAGTGTGGGTGTGAGGAGGGAGGGAGGAAATCAGACAGGCAGGAAGACTTTTCCAAAAAGTAAAATTACCCTTAGCAAAGCTGCTTTCTATTTTTATTATTTTTTTAATGCATGTGATTTTATTTTAATTTAGCATTAGGAAAAGTATTTGTTGAATTTCAACCAAATGTTTCTTCACTACAAGAGATATTTCCTAAAATATCCTTCTAAGTTAAGACATTATGAAACATATTTAGAGGTTGACAGCACTGCATATACATATTTTTCATACAAGTTTTGGTTATAAGAACCATTACTCAAGTTTGTACATGTTTGAAAATATCTGCCTCCTGCCCTTCTACCTGAATGACATTGGAGCCGCATCAATTTGGGCCACATGCTGAGTCATACTAACTGTCCCTCAAAACAACTAAAGATGTGGCTTCACTGTCTTCAGAAATTGAATGCTGCTCTAAGGAAATACGAAGCTAATTTGACTTTCAGTCCATGGAAGGTAATTTGGTTTTCTGTCTGGATCTTTGAAAATTTTTTCCTTTATACTTGAAATACAACAGGTTAATTAGGATAGACTGCAGTATTAAACATTCTGTACTCTAAATTTTCCTGGAACACAATACATTCTAATCTGCAGACTCAATTCTTTTATTTGTTTTCCATTTCATGAAAATTGTCTTGTTTTTATATTACATTTTCTGTTTCACTTGATGACTGTCTACTTTGGGGACACCAATTATCCTTATATTACATTGTCTTTGTCTTCTTTATCTTTCAGCTTCTGATTGCTTTACTGTCTTCATCATTTCACTTGTGTCCACTGAGATTATCAAGCTTTTTAGTAATTTGATCTCAATGGCATCTATTGTTTTCCTTGATAGTTCTAACATTATTTATTAGTCCTGCAAAGCATGTTGTTCAAGACCTCAAAGTCTACCTTTAGGTTTGCAACCTCTCTTTTTTCATCTCAGTCTGCTTTTTATTATCATCTTATTTACTGAATTTCTGTTTCTCATTAACTTGATCTATAGAATAAAACAATTGTAAGGAATTCCCTTTATGCCTTGAGGTATGTTGTCATCTAAATCTGGATCTTTTTGTCTTTTGCATGCTTTATTCCTTTTCTTGTATTCTGTTTATCTGTCTGTCCATCTGGCTATTTAGCTATCCATCCACCACTACAGCTATGTTTATATAATTGCCCTACTTTTTCCTTCATCTTGCGTATGCTTAGGTTGCCTGTCTATAAATTCCATATGCTCTAACACAGGATGGGCATCTCCTTGACTCTTGTCATATGTAGGGTCTTTCTAGTTTAAAGACTGAGCAGCCTGTGTTCTATCCATTCTCTCTCCAGATGGGATGACAGAGGGCCAAGAAATCTCATCTGAAGCACTGTAAAGACTTTGAGTTCCTGGGTTCTGCCCTTGTTTAACAAAGGTGGTTAAATAGCCTCTACTGAGCTCCTTACTTCTGCTTGAGAAGAAATCTCATTCCTATGGGGAGGGTTGCTCTCAGGTTTCTCATTGTTTCACCAGGCCTTCACTTAAACAGAGAGTCAGCATCACCCCAGTTACCACCATCAGCCATTTCTATGATTCCTCAATAAGAAAAGGAAAATCAATTTGTTTCTCCCTGATTTGAGGGTACTGAGGAGGGTTTATAGAATCTTCTCTCATTGAGCTTCTGAGGTACACGCTTAAGAACACCACCTCCCTTACAACCGTCCCTATTCCTCAACGGCCAGCTCATGACTTTTTCATCCGCTTCCTATTAGTGATTTTTTACAGTGGTTCTGCTGCCAACAACATGTTTGTCTTGCTTTTTATTATCAACTATTCATTTCTTTGAAATCTGTGATGTCATCTCCAATTGCCTCTTTAACATCAAAGTCAAGAATAGGATTTCAGCAAGCTACAAACGGGAAGGAAGAAAACAAGGGGTACTTCTTTGGGTTTGGGGGATTCCTTAAATAAAGATACGGAAGTGGAAAACATTGGCATATACATAAGGAACCACTGGGCATCCAGTTTAACTGATAAACCTGGGGAAAATGGTCTGAAAAGTCAGACAAACATTATTTGATTCAGAAACTGGGAAGCCACTCAGAATTTTGAAAACAGGAATTGGTTGATACTTCATAAGATGAATCTGGCAAGGATGTGCAGGATAAATAGAAACAGCGGACAAAGGGAGGCAGAATTAGAAGGGAAGGGAGAGCGTGAGAGACACTATAGAGGGAGATGGCCTCTAAGTGACAATTAATTTAGACTGATTGACCTTAAGTAAAGACATTCTTCTCAACTGTTTTACATATTCTTCTTAATAAGAAATAAGGAAACCAGAGAGCTTGCAAGAGTTGCAAAAATATGATAAATATCCGGAAGATTTTTATTGCTAGGTAAAAAAAAAAAAAAACCCTGACATTTCCTAGTTGTACTTTCCAGACAGCTCAGCAAGTGGGTATTGCTGACTTATTAAAACTCACTCACCAATTTGACTAGCAAGTGTCGACAAGTAATTTACATGTTTCTTTTACAATATACAAATGATAAACAATCATTTTCATCACAAACCAATTAGCTCTGAAATCCTGAAAGTATACCACAAACTCGCATTCACCCAGAAGTGAAGCACGTTTATTTTGCACATAGAAAGACACTTGACTGTCCAACAGAGAAAGGAAATAGTTGCCCAGATTACCTGGCAGTCAATGAAGCTGCACCTGTGAACTGCCCTGACTACCATCCTGTCTTCCTCCACCCTTTGTCCATGCAACCTGAGCAAACTATGATGAAAAGATACAAGAATCTCCTTCACATCCCTTCAGGAAATAACTGCTACTTTTGCTATGTTCCCAAAGAGAACGATGAAGTAAGAGAAACAGTACTTGCTGGCTAGCAGCATGTTCTGTCCCTGCAGAGCTGATAGGTAACATGTAATCCCTCATGTGGGAGCGCTACTAATTACACTCTTTCAATCAGAATCAGGTTTAAAAACACAGACATAAAGAAGGGAAAGAACAGTCTGTGGAAGTTAAGGACTGGAAATCTACCTAAACTGAAAAGAGCTGGCAGATACCACAGACCTAGGGAGGCAAGAGAGGACCAGTCATCAAAATGAAGCCCCAGCAAGAAAGAGGTTCAGGTAGGAAGACAGAATTAGCCATCAGGTTGGAAAACAAAAACAAAAACAGAATCAAGTGAGTTAACCTAGAAGCCACCATCAAACCGTCTCTTTGCCTCAAACCCCATAGCTACACCATCAGTGGGTCCATCAGCTCTACGCGCAGAACAGTCGGAATCATCCACAACTTTCTGTCTCCACTGTTACTGACCTGGGTCTGGCTATCACCATCTTCTGCCTGGAGTCTCTAACATGCCCCAGTTGGTCTCTCTGCTTCCTCTCTTAGTACCCTACAACCTATTCTCCGCATGACAGCCAGAGCCATTGTTTCAAAACTTGAAGAGGTCGTGCATAAAACCCTGCAATGCTTTCCCATGCATTTAGATTGAAATGGCCCCACATCTCACTTAATCCGGCCCTTACCTGCATCTCCAACCTTACGCCCCTCCACTTCCCCCTTGGCTCACAACGTTCTAGCCACAGTGGCTTCCTCATGCCGAGTACATGCTGTTCTCCCTGCCTAGGAAATTCTCCCCCTAAATATCTGTGGCTTGCCCCTTGTCCATCAGCTCTTATACATGCTGCCTGCTCTCTAAAGATCAAAGATACCAGTGAGTAATATGGACAAGGTCCTTGCTCAGGTAAAGCTTATGTGCCCCACCCCTATTCTCCTACTCCCAAGCATGTTCTGTTACTCCACGGGGCTTACTGCCTTCACAGCACACAAGACTATCAAAATCATACATCAGTTTATTGCCTGTTGCTTCTCCAGAAAGCAAGCAGAGGGTCCAGGACAACAAGTCAAGCCCAGGGAAAGAGAGATCAGGAGGGAATCATCGAGAGCCAAAGTAATGAGCAGTGTCATGACCTCTGACCTGAGGGTTGAGACTGTCTCTTACCACTACTGTTTTTACACCCCTTGCTAGGCAAAAACAGCTCTTGAACCACAAATGAACACCTGAAATTACCAGGATAAGTCAAGCTTATAAAGGAAATCTTGTTTAAATATGAAGGTTTGATTCTAAAAGACTATCATCATAAATAATTTAACAAGTATCCAAAACATCTGTACTTAGCATCATGACGTTGATATCAGATTGTAACCTATTATATGATAAAAACCAGAGTAGGAATGCAAAAGCCTTTGCATTTTTCAATGCCTGTCAAACATTCCACATTAAAGTACCTGTGGTCAAAAGAAACACATTTAGACAGATGGTGAACAGTCCCAGACTCACCAGGGCAGAAACAGGAAGAGAAGAACCTGGCTACCGCCTACTCCGTGGTATTAATAAACCTAAATTTCCTCGCATATTGGCAGTAGGCTCATAAACAGTAAATAGAATTAATATTGTCATTTTAATGAACAGAAACTCTTGGGGCAGTTCAATTTCTACTACACTTCCCACTGCAGAAACATCCTTCTTTTTTTAAATGCCACACAGTTAACTGTTGGCAGGCAGCTCAGAGAAGATGCTGTATAGATCTTTCTGATGAAACAGTCCTCTCTGCAGGCTGAGCAAATCACCCAGATGTCTGTATTTAAATTATGCAAAATGCATATACCAATTAAAGAAATTACGTGTGAAAATATGCAAGAGCAAATTTCCTCACATTAATATTTAACTAGACTTTTTAAGTAGAGCAGATTCTTGTGATCACAAGTACTTTAGTATATTTGACCTAAATGGAAGCCCCAAATACTCAGAGTTCACCAGAAGGTTCTACAAGGGCATTTCTATACAGTACGAACTGTAACACTAGGTAAGAAAGCTAAGTGAAAGGATCACTTTAAGTGGCACTTTGTAACCCAGAAAGCTTCGCTCTGACATTGGCTTTAAACTTTGGTCTGTAAAGCTGGCTTACTCTTGTTTCTTAGCCATAGAAATGTCACGCTTATTTCTATGTCCCAGGCTTTACTCAAGTGGTCACATATGCTTGGGACAGCCTTCCGGTTCCTCCCTCTACCTGAATCTTACCCACGCGTTCCCTTCCCCTGGGAAGCACTCCAAGCCTACTTGGATCCATGGTGCACCCTCCCTTTGCAGTGACCACCGTTACCCGGCCTACTCACTTGCATCTCAGTCATTAATGGACTGATGTCTTTACATTCATGCATTGCTTCTTTCTCCTGCTAGACCAGTGGATCACCCAAGCAGTTTTTAAAAATAACATGTCTGAACCCTGCACTAGTCCTTTAAATGGGCATTCAGGGGCAGGGCCTGGGCATTGGTAGATTTTTAAGCTACCAGGTTTTTCACATCCAGGGTTGTGCCGTAATTTTCTGTATTCTCCAAATGACCAACATCTCTGTTTTGTTCGGTGCATCTGGAGAGTGCTCAAAGGAGTAAGTGCTGCAGTTTATCAACTCAAATCCCCTCGTCCTCCAGTTAGCTTCTCCTGCAACTCACTGAACTAATACATAACAAGCATCTCCTACTTGCCAGGTGATAGTCTATGCTGGGAATGCATCAGTGAATAAAACAGACACTCCCTTATATGTTATCTACATCTATCTCTGTATTGCTATCGTTAGATCTGGATCTATAGCTGTGTTACATGTAAAGATATTCCTATATTATGTAAGCATAACTATAGATATATCTATGTATTGCTCTGTTAATCATTAGATAATTTATCTATATTGGCTTATAAATATTAGACAGCAGCTGTTGTCACTAAAATAGTGACAAAAATAATTCAAACAAAAAAACCTGAAATTCACAGCACTTCTGTTTAACCAAAAAGTTTCAAGGTCCTGGTATGTGACAGAGTTATTACAAATAATATTTAATCCAACAAAATTCTTGCACACAGACTGGCAGAGTTTTTGCAAATTTCAACTCCACTGGGCCAGGCTGGGCACTAATGAACTATAGTGTCTAGTCACAGATTGCACGTCCTCCCTCCTTAGTTCCATTTAATCAGTCAGAATACCATGCCACTGGTAAATAACAGACAGTGCCACAGGAAAAAATGACATGCCTCTATATCAGGGCCATGAGTAAGAATGGTTGTCTTCTTCCTTTGGGCAATGTAAGGAATTAGCTTGATACCAATTCTTCAAGTGGATCATGAGATCCACTTTACAAAGGCAGTAGCCTGAGTCAGAGGGTAACTTCTCCCCCACCCAGCACAGTTACCCCAGACTCAGCAGTCTGGAATAGTCCAAACCCAAGAAGAAAAAGGGGGCTATGCGCAGTCCCCACTGATGTCACAAGTACCCCTGTTACTATCAAGCCCTACACAGCTTTAGAGATAAGAAAACTGAGCCTTGTAACACTAGCTGAAAGCACACAGCTATACTCAGAAGTTTCCAGAACACAGGCTGACACACGTCTTCATGCTATCCCCTGGAGCCTGCACATAAAAGATCACGTCGTCCCGTGTTTTATCCTTGCATTTATTTGAGACGGTGATTTCATTTCCTTCAGTTATAACTTAGCAGAAGTGGAATTGCTGGATTGTAGGGTAGTTCAATTTTATATATTCAGCCACAAAAAGAAGGAAATCCTGCCATTTGCAACAACATGGATGGACCTTGAGGACATTATGCTAAGTGAAACAAGTCAGAGAGAGTAAAATACATACTGAATGATCTCACTTTGAAGTCTGAAAAAAACAAACTAGTAAATACAGAGAATAGATTGGTGGTTGCCAGAGGGGACTACGGGAAGAGAGGGCGTAAAATGGGTGAAGGTTGTCAAAAGGTATGAACTTCCACTTATGAGATAAATATGTTATGGGGATGTACAGCCTGGTGACTAAAGTTAACAATACTGTAATGTATAATTTAAAGTTGGTAAGAATAAATCTTAAAAGTTCCCATCACAAGAAAAAGAAATGTGTAACTATGTGAGGTAATGAATGCTAAATAAATTTATTGTGATCTTTTTGCAATATATAAATATATATCAAATCATCATGTTGTATACCTAATATAATACAATATTCTTAAGTCAATTACATCTCAGTAAAACTAGGGTAGAAAACAAACAAAACGGGAAAATCCACAGGTGTCTGGAAGACAAAGGAATTTTGGCCACTTATTTATTTATTTTTTAATCAGCAGAAATCACACTTGAAAGACTTACTAATGCTTTCAGTAAAAATTTACCATTCTCCACAGGCATCAGGAACACACTCATGAAAATAAAATTTAAAACTATGTGGAAACCTGTAAGTGTGGCTTTGCATGATGCTGTGATGTCACAAGGCATCTGGATTCGTAGCTCTTAATTAAGCAGGAAATAAACAAATATAAAAGCAAAGATCCTCTAACTTTTAATGCAAGATGTTTTTACCTTTTTTTTTTAAATAAAATACGCGTGCACACACAGAGGTTTTCTCAAACAGGTGAAAGAAGGGTGAAGGTTAATTCCTGGACTTGGGGGTAGAGATTTCATTTATTTCTCAGCCACTTGAGCCACCAGCATCATGGCCAGAAGGGAATTTAGGAAAAAAAGAAGAGGAGAAGGAAGGAGAGATGTAAGAAGATAAAAAGGTAAAGAACAAAATTCTAGTTTCTCACAATTTTCTTCTGGAAGGTGCATAACCCCCAGCGAATGGGCTCATTGCTTCTCTTACTAATAAAATCTTCTTTTCATGGAGAAGAGAGAGTATACGCCTCTTTCCTTCTATTAACTTAATATCCACCATACTCACTAAAACCAAACCAGTCTAATGAATCCGTGTTCAGACAGCTGCTTATACCACAAGTAGTGATGGTTCGTCAAGAGCATACAGCAATACAGAAATGAGTTTCTGCCCTGGCCATGCAGTACACTTGGGGAGAAGGAATGAAAGCCCAACACAGAGGGACGTGACCTGGGTACTCAGTGAGTAACTAAATAAAACCATCCTCTAGGAATCTCAGTAGTTAATCCTTTCCAAATGGTCTGCCACTCAAACCCAGACCCTTAGGAGTCCATGTCCTTTCCATCACAACACAACACTTAGATGAACACCAATCCCAAAAGAGCAGCTCCTCCTCCCCCAATTAATTTAGCAGGAATATCAATGTATTGCTTGGTTGTATAAATGCTCTTATGATCAACAATATTTTACACAAGTATTCCTGTAAGTGATACATTACACTGTGAAACATTCTTAATATTTCTTTGGCAAGATAAATTGCAAAGTAAATCAAAAGGGCACATTCTTTCAGATCATACCAGAGGAGAGCTTGCAAAAGCCCACATATAATTTTGAACACTAACTGGACATGGCCTCAATAGTTTATTCAAATAGGAAACATAACCCATTTTAAAAAGAGAAATTACATTTGAAAGCTGTTTTGCAAGTAAAGCATGTATGGCTAAGATTACAAAACTGTTCAAGGAAACATGAAATTCAAAATAAAAAATGAATTGTGTTTCCTCATCTGGTCCATTAGTAGTAAAAGAGTAAACAAAATAAAAGGTACATGTGCAACATTTTCCAATCACACACTTCAATTATTTTTGCTAATAAGTGCAGTGCCAGCCAGTTCTCTAAACAAATAACTTCCCACAACCAGTTAAGAGTCAACAGTAAGCCAACAACTCTTTCCTAAGCCATCACAAAATCCAAACTCTAAAATCTACAACCTTCGTTCATTAAAAAACAATTTTACATGTTGTAAACTGGATACAATCACTTTGGAAAACTGACAGTATCTTCTTTAGTTAAATAATAATTACACCATGTGACCCAGCACTGCACCCAAAGGCACAAGCACCCCTATGGAAGGGATGGTTGGCTCCAGTTTAAGGCCAAATAACGGTATTTTTTTTTTTTTGTATATCCTGTGTGCTACATTTTCAGATAGTTAAAAAAAAGAAATCAAAAGAAGAATCCTACTTCATGACATGTGAAAAGTATATGAAATTAAAATTTCAATGTTCATAAGAAACGTTTTGTTGAAATACACATTGCATATTCATTCATTTACATGTTATTATCTGTGGCTGCTTTTGTGCTGCAGCAGCTGAGGTTAGGAGCTGGGAACAAAGGAGGAGGGAGTTGTTTACTACCCACCCTTTACCCAGCTCGCTGACCTATGCACTATGGAAATGCATGCATGCGTTCACCAGAAATGTCCGAATATGTTCATGGCAGCAGTATTCAAAATACACCCACAAAAAACTGCAAACTACTCAAATGTCCATTAAGAGTAGAATGAGTTAATGGCCATTTATTCATACAATGGAATAACATATAGTAATGAGAATGAACAAACAACAGTTACAGAAAATACCATTTTCTGAATACTACATATCTGATATTTGTGAATCTCACAAACCTTATGTGGAGTAAAGAAACCAGACAGATGGGGGGGGGGGAAATGTGAGCTTTCATGAGTCTAGGGTTCAAAAACAGGCAAAATAGTCTGTGCATATAGAAAACAGGATAATGGTTAGCTTTCAAGGGGAGACTAGTGACCAGGAAGGAACTGCTGGAGCTAGAACGTTCTGTTTCTTCATCAGGATGTATTCACTTTGTAAATATGATTCAAACTGGACACTTAGGATTTCTGCACATGATAGTTCTATGCTAATACTTCAATGAAAAGTTCACTAAAATTTAAAAAAAAATTGCATAGAGTTTACGCAGGTGTGATAATGTGACTTCCTGACCCGACAGAGTAGAAACGACCAATAAGAAATGAGGAAGGACATGACTGGGAGAAGTAGGTGCAGGCGTGACAATAGGTAAGGCTGTCCAGAAGGGAAAGTGAAATGACTTGGCACTTTTAGCATTCAGTCTATGTTCACTGCTGCTTCTGCTATCATGCAAAACAGACTCAAGAACACAAAATCACGTGAATTATAGGGTAGCAATTGGTAATTTAGCTGTACTATGTGTGGGCTCAAGAGATCCCCGTAGATGGGCATAACATTCACCTGAGTTTCATAACAACTATGTCTGGGTCATTAAGGAACACTTAGGGTGCCCTTACAACACAGTAAAGTCTTGCTCTTTACCTGTCAGCTGCTTGTTTTGTTTTTTGTTTGTTTGTTTGTTTCTTTGTTTTTAAATCATCCCACCTCCCCAAACAGGACAGATCATTCCCCAAAGGCACCAGGCCTAAGGCTGGACAATCTCCCCTCCCAGTGATTCTTTCGTTGTTCTTATTAACACTAAGAAGAAATGTGGCCATTTCAAGTATTATGGTGCTGTTCTACTGCTATGCTATATTTAACATGATGGGAAAGTGTGTTGTCTATTTTCTGAAACATTCCGCCCCAAATGGGTAACATGTGTCTGTTTGCTCTGAGGGGTAAACTTTTGTAACCTAGAAAACAGAAGCTTATAGCAAATGCCTAACTCACAATAGTATCAAATAATGAGAGCCCTGCAGAGTCAGGAAGGCAATTCCTTTCACTGATATTAAACTATATCGATAATTCCCTCACCCTGGGCAATTTTGTACAAAGGAGAAAAGCCAAAGTACATATAAATTTTAAAACTGCATTAGTCTTCTGTTGCTGCATAACAAATTATCACCAACTTAGTGGCTTACAAGAATACAAATGTATTACCTTACGGTTTCCCTGAGTCAGGAGTTGGGACGTGGGTTAGCTGTTCTCTGCTCAGGGTCTCATAGGTTATAGCAAGGTGTGAGCCAGGACTGTGGTCTCATCTGAAGCTCAGAGTCCTCTCCCAGGCCCGTCAACTTGTTGACAGAATTTAGTTCCTTAAGTCCCCCCCCACACACACCTTTTCTTCACTGGCTATTGACTAGGGATCACTTTCTGCTTCTAGGGCTCACCCTCAGGTCCCAGCCAGGTGGCCCTCACAACATGACAGCTTACTTATTCAAAGCCAGAAGGAAAATCTCCAGTCTGTTATGACAGAGACTTATATAATGTAACATAACCATGGGAATGACATCCCATCATATTCACAAGTCTTACCTTCGCTTACATTGTGTCCACAGCAGAGGACAAGAATCTTGGGCTATGTTAGAACTATGTCTCCCACAAAAATGAATAAAAGTTAATTTACTTCTTGAAGGTATTTTCAACATTAAAAACTGACTATTTCTTTACTTTTGACACACTTAAAATCTGAAATTTCATAGATAATATTAGCTAAAACTAAGCTTTTTTTCTAATAAAAAAATTAAATTTTTTCTACTAAGTCTGTTTTCTACCAAGAAAGAAAAAATGTACATATCTCTTGTTACAGTTAAGCAAAATGTTTAAAGGAATACTCAGTTGCAGGAATAGATTAAAGTACTGTATCTCTGTCCTAAAAAATATTCCCCTTCTTTCTTTCCGTCCTTCTTTCTTTCATTTAGTGGTGTGCCCTGTAATGTGTTAAGGAGGCAGTAGTATCAGATTAAAGAGCTTGGTCGTTCTTCTCTAATCTTTTGTTTCAACATTGGACTAACAAAGGATGTTAGCTTGACACAGAGCATATGAAAAGATACACATATATTCTTTTCATCTATTTTATGCATAAAGTTATATACAGATGATTATGCAGAACAGAAGCTACAACAACAACCCATAGTATCCATCAAGTGAGAAAGGAGGGCGTCTCCAATGTCATGATTCCTCCTACCAGAACCCTGCACTGTTTGGCTTTATAATTAACATGCTTCTAATATGCCCAGCAAAAAACACCCAGATATTTATCAAGTTGTAGTCATTTCCCCTGGAGTTAACTTAGGTCAAGATGATGCCTACACCTCTGTGCACCTCCAGTCATTTCTGACACACAAAGTAGGCATTTCATCAGTATATGATGATTAATGTGGGTGCTTATCAGATGTGACAAATAACATTAGTAGGACAAGAGATATTAGCTCAGCCTAAACTTATTGCCCTTTTGAAAAATAGCTATTTTGTTCTAATTCTGATATTTTTGTTGTTATTTATTTTGAGCAAGGACAATATGGCAATGAGCCTTTTCAACCTGGGACAGCACTTATAATAGACATAATGACTGAAGAAATATTGCTGTGCTGTGTTCTGTTTTTGACAATACTTAGGTACTCTCCCCAGAACTAAGTTACCTAAGTTGAGAATACCTGGGTGTCCGGACTTTACCCAGTCTCTATTTACAAGCATGCATCTGCTGGGCTGGCCAAGAGAGGCGGGCCTCTGTCATCCTACTTCCTGGACTCAACCCAGGGCTCTCACCCATGACTTGTGACCTTAGGTGAGTTCTTCACCTTGCTCTCTGGTTTTGAAAGTAGGAACAATAGTACTTACCTCAGAATGTGTATGAGTTTAAGTAAGACGGTATGCTCAAAGCATTTAGTGCCCATTACAACAATGGCTAGAACGAAGCAAGAACTCAGTAAATGTTATGTTTATATCTTCATCATTATAACACATAATTGTTTCTCAACAGGGCTAAACTTCTCTTAAAAACAGTTATCTCCCCTGAAATGGAGTGATACTCTTGGAGACATTCTTGTCCAACCGGAGATACAACCCATGACCAGTTTCATACTGATGACTTCAGATCTGCTTTTTTACAATTATCAACAGATTGGGTCATTTCAACGATTTTTTTTTTTTAAATCAGTGATACAATCACATGGAATAACATTCAAACTGTATAAAGAGCATACAGGGAAAACACTCCTTCCCACTCCTATAACCCAGCCAACCAGGACCCTTCCCCAGAGGCTCCTGTGAATCCTAGCAGAGATGCGGCACAAATGAGTATATGATTACTGTGTTACCTCTCTTCTCTTTTTGTACACACATGATAGTACATCATGACTACCATTCTGAGCCCAATTTCTCTCTCCCTCTCCTTCTCTCTCTCTCCTCCTCCCTCCTTGTCTCTACTTAGTATTTCTGGAGTTCATTCCATATCAGGATATAAAGAGCTTCTTCAGGTTTTATACAGTTACATAAAATTCCATTGTGTGAATATACCCTAATTTATTTAACCTCTATTCATGGGCATTTAAGTGATTCTCAGAATCTTTCAATCCCTGGCTATTGCTAACAATGCTGAGATGAATAATACTGTACTTACAATAAACCTTTCAGCCCCAGTTTAGGTAAATGATAGATAGTCACAATTTATTCTCATTTATGCGTTGGAAACAATGCAAAATCTCCCTCAGGGCTTGGGTTCTAAATGAGCTAAGTTCTATACTAAACTTAAATGTGGCCAAAAACCTCCTCTCTTTCTAGGGGGCCAAGTACATAGGGCATTAGTTATCATATGTGCGTTTATTAGTTTTTTTAAAAAAAAGAAAAAAGAAAATAAGAATGAATATATATGCACATATACTTATGTATTCATTTGTGTGTGTGTGTGTGTGTATGTATTTTCCCCCTATATCTGAGATCATTGTATTCCAACCAGAGACTTTACAAGAACTAATTTAAATATACTTTTAAGTCAACAATTTGAATAACAAACAAAAGTCACATGTAGTTTAGAATTCCAAGTGTTCTCAAATGTCACACCCAAGGAGCACTTTTCATGGCCTTTTTTCTGAAAATAAGGACTTTAAGGGCATGTCATGTTTTTGCCCCTGTCAGCACTTGGGGGGGGGGGGGGTAAATGAGGGTGTAAGGTCCTTTTTCACAGAATCACAGGGTGTTTCTCAGTGAAATGCAAGTCCAGAGCAGTGATTCAGAGTATGGTCTACAAATTGCTACTATTCCTCAGTAAGTACAGAAATTAATTGCAAGTATTTAGAAACTTAAAGAGAATTGGACAGAATAATTGAATGAGCATTGATTCTAATAATAAAACACTGGGACTTATGTTTTCGTATATCTCTTATTTCCTATTTTGTTATTCTAGTAATTCATTTTTACTGTATTTTACAGACATAACACTGCACAATGGATTAAGATTAAAAAAACAAAAAAAAAACCTGCATTTGATCATTGATAGTGTACACAACCTCCTCTTCCTGTGGGATTCTGCCAGAATGGACAGCCTATGGGAGAGGAGAAGCTGTCGTTGCCTTGATGTCAACAATGCCCCGTAAAGAGTGGGGAAATCAGGGTAAAAGAGGTTGTCACCTTTAACAAAAACAAAATTTTTATTTTGCATCAGTTAAACACTGAGAAAACAATCAAGGATGCTAAAAATCCTCTTCTTTCTTAAAAGGCAAATTCAAAAGTTTATGAGAAACCATAAAGGGAATTACATTATGGTTTTAAGGAGAACAATGTCAAATATTCGCTGATTCCAACTTCAACAGCCCTGTGGTCGTTAGTAAAGCACCAGAGCAGGCTCTGTTTGTACTTTAATTAATCTAATGAACCGGGTGTCTGGCTTCAGTAGACATTTTTTAAATGTCACTGCATATCTGGGGCCTGCAACTGAACCGGTGGTGAGCTCTCTTGCACCATCCTGATTCCATTAACACTTCCCTACAGGAATATTTTACATCTACATCTCATATGCCGTGATAAGGTCGTAAATTTATGCTTTATTAACCTGATTAAAATACAGAAATGTTAAATAACGGAAATGTACAAAATTAGAATAATTCCTTAAACTAGACTACATAGCCTCAATTCAAAAAATATATATTTATAATATAGCTGCCAGACCTCAGTTATCTAAAGGATCCATGGATTCTACCTGCTAAACAGGGGAAATGTTGATCTAATTACTAGAGACAAAACTATTTAAATCCACTAGATGCACTAGGTACCGTGTTTCTCTGAAAATAAGACGTACCCTGAAAATAAGCCCCAGTTAAGATCCTCAGCCAGACGGGTGCATTTAGTACGTTATGACGATGTTCCAGAAGATGACATGACTGTATTTCAATAAATGAAGACTGTTGTACTTGAGGAAATAAGACATCCCCTGAAAATACACCCTAATGAGTCTTTTGGAGCAAAAATTAATATAAGACCCTGTCTCATTTTCGGGGAAATATGGTATAAGACCCAGTCTTCTTTTCAGGGAAACACGGTAGAACAGTGGATTTCTGAAGGCTTTACAGACTCGGCAGTAAGTGTTTCTAAATAAAACTTTCAGACAAACTTGAGAAAATATTAGGACTCAAAAAGTCATCCTATACTGGATTGCATTCACCCATATTCACCAACTCTATTCCCACATTACCTCTTTAGAACAAGAACCTTGGTTTTTTTTAACTACTCCCAGCACAGGGAAGATACTCAAACACAAAATGAGTGTTCCCTTGCAAACTAAGTAAGCACTTTAAATCCTTCAAATCATGGACTGTACTTAAAAACAGGGAAAAAGGAAAGAGTTTAATACATTTCTTTAGGGGCTTATCTGATTTACATTAGATGTGAGCCACTTAGAACATCTTTTCATTTTTTCTTCCCCTTGTTCAAAAAGACTTCCTATGACCTAAAAACTATCCTAAAATTAGACAAAGGAAAGTACAGATAAGTAACAAATCACAGAGACTCATTCTGATGTGAAAAATACCCCAATGTTTTTGATCACCTTCTTGAACTGAGATCAAAGACCTGCCTCCAACTTCACTAATCACGGGAAGAGAGATGAAGGGGTTCTAGAGGGTGACCTGTAATTTCATTAGAGAAAGAAAAGATACGCTAGAAACATACACAGGAAAATTGCATTTAAAAGGTCCACCCCAAGCTAAAAGTTCTAATGAAAAGTTCTGGCTTACAATGGTGAGGGGGAGCAGAGTTTGCCACTGCAAAATATGCCTTTTTGGGGATACTGATTATGTTGAGCAGGTTATTTTTAAGAAACAAAACACTCATAAAGAACCTCTGACTTCCTCCTCGCTGCCTAAAAGAATTGAAGATAGAAGATCTGCTCCAGGAAGGGAGATAACATCACAAATAACTATGGTTTAATATGAACTAAGTGTGACAGACAAGGAGAAACCTGGCAAGGCACCCCCTCTGTGTCCCATTATTAACGATGGCCCAACAAACATTTGTTTATCAAATATTTGCTTTTCCATCTCTATGTGAACTGCCTTCCTGCCCTATGAAGTCTCAAATCACATTCCCTGTCCCACCTCCTTAGCTCAAGAAGGCACATAAGCCTCAACTTCCTCTGGTTCCATATTCTTATGGAACCCCTGTATGTACATACATAATAAATTTGGTTATTTTCTCCTGTTAATCTGTCTCACATCAATTTGATTATTAGACCAGCCAGAAGAATTTAAAAGGGTAGAAAAAAAGATTATTTTCCTCCCCTACAATAATAGCAACTGCTAATAATACCAGTGGCAGCTGTTACACTCTCATCTGTTTCCACATTAAAATACTAATGAAAACACAGAAAGAATTGCAAACTAACAAACACGTTGAGATTTGGAAATATGAGTGATGCTGAGAGATGTTTCTATCAACAAAACACAGGTAAGTGTCTGTGAAAAAAATAGCAAGGTTACACAGAAAGACATATGAGATCTGACAATTAAGTTCACGAACTCATCCTAGAAAAAGTGTTCCATATCTCATTGCTGATAACAAACAACAAGTACTAGCAAACAATTTAAACAAAAATAGTCCACAAGGAGAGCCAACAATAAGGACTCTGGGGCAAAAACATTTTGCAATGCAAAATAAGGGGAGCGGCATATTCCAGATACCAGAAATAAACTATTTGCTCTATTCTGTTTACAATGAAAAACAGACGCTAATCCAAGAAAATCTGACCTTGAAAATAAAGGAGAGAGAGAGAGAGAGAGAAAATAGCGAAGATGTGACTAGAGGATGCAAACTCAGAATTAAATTCTGTATCAGAAGAGGAAACAAAATGTGTCTCTACATAACCAAATGAGAGAAACAGAGAACAAACAGGAGCTACAATCCTCAAGTGCAAAGTGTAAGAATGAAGAGATGAAAACAACGTAGGAAAAGATGACCAATGCAGAGCAAGGAAATGGAAAATCTGAATTAAAGGAAAAGGGTACTCTAGATGAAAAGAGGAGAGTAAATGAGACAGAAGCTGCAGAGATAATGGAAAGAAGCTGAAAAGAGACCAACATCTGACAGGCAAAAGGTCTCTCTGAATCCTACAGGTGAGAATATTTACAAAGGAAAAGATATTAGGCCAGTATATGAATTTCTCTTGGTGATACTGACCCAGAAATAAGAAAGTAACATTCACAGCTGTTTGAAGGGCTGTTTGAAAGATCAAGAGCAAAAATTTCTACACCCACATTTTCCATTTGCAAAAGTAGCAAAAGCGCCAAAAGATGGTCTGCAAATAAGAGATGATCTAAAAAAGGAACTTAAGAAGGTAGGTGGGCATGGTCGTACAGTCTAAAATGAGTGGCAGAAAGCAATGAGTCATTTCAAAGACTGTTCTTATTAATTGTTGGAAATAAGGTTATAAAACTGAATATAAATGTCAAAATAGAGATGAAAATTAAATAAAATTATTACTAATATCATATAAAACCTCTCATTACATCAACAACAGTGAAATGGATGGCAGATGGGTGAGATAATTACGAGAAAATAGCTGCTAGAACTGAACTGAGTTCATTTAATTTGGTTCATTGAGTACCTCCACGAGCAAGGCACCATAGGACATACAGGTGAACCAGAAACATAGGTTTTAATGAGGATGAGAACAAACGGCAGAAATACTAGAAAAAAGTTTAAATAATTAAGGCGGGAAAGAAAAAGTTACAGGAAGGGCAAACGTAGATTCTTTTAAAATTCTAAATGCAATCCAGCCTACTTCAGCATTAATCTCTGACAAAGTTTACTTGAGTTTGAGTTTTAACCTCTTAACTATTTTATAGATTTTTGCTAATTTAGATCATAAAGGAAATAGATATGAAGCTAAAAGGAACACAGTTCAGTACTGGTGTTCATACAACTTGGGACTGGCAAACAGAAAAATACTTTACAAATAAGCTCCAACTCTACCATTAAACATTTGCACACAGAGCTCAAAGATCCATCAGATGTCTTCCAGTTTAAAATACCAAAATGCTAGGTCACTGGCTTCAAGTTGGCAAAATTCTACTGTAGAAGCGTTTCCAGCAGGAGGCAAAGAACAGGAGAGCCACAGAGGATCTGAGACCTCTGTGACTGCACTTGCAAACACACACACACATACACATACATACACCTGCCCAATAGGCTCTTCTGCTCAAGTTCCCCACGTTACACTGTTGTTCCTGACTGTCTGTACTATAATCATATGCTGTCTCACTGGACTGTGAGTTCTTTGAAAACAAGGACAGCATCTCATTCAGGTTTGCAACCCCAGCACCTAACAGTGCCTGGTATATGGTATATGCTCAACAAATGATGTGGGGCTGAACTGAGCTTTAAAGTAAGAAGAAACACGTGACATTTGGAAACAAACATACCATATTTAAGATCCACATTTTAATTGACAAGAGCTCAATTCTGAAGAGATTTGAATGTACCACTCTTTGGAGAAGGATAAATAGTAAAATGATGTAAGCATCATTTTTCCACCGAAGAATGCTGCAATTTGTTTTAAGTGACAAATAATGTGGGAGTATGAACAGAGCGCAGGACAGTACGAATGATGACAGCATCATCTTCTATATTCTTGCATATTCTCATACAGGTTTGGGTCAAAAATTTCTATTCTTCCACATTACACAGAAAATAAACTTGTCAGCATATATTTTGCAAGCCACCTTCCAAGCTCACATAAAAAAAAAAAAAATACAAATGAGAAAGACTGAAATAGAGCAAGTCATTTAGCGTCTCATGTGGCTAATGTCTTTAGGGAAAACGTTTCTATAATTGTAACTTCCTTATTTGGCCTTCTGATGGGAGACATTTATAGAAGCAAATGCAAGATGCTGCTAGACTTGGGAGATATAAAAACACATTTCATAGAATAATGAGGAACAGAAAAAAAAAATGAATCTCCTCTAGCCACTAGGAAAGTTTATGATGCATACACAACTGCACTTCTCTTAGTATTTAAAATTTCACTGATAGTGACTCTGGATCAATCATAAATGACTCAAAATAATGTCCTAGGGCACTTGAAGGCTTCCTTCTTTGGATCACTATGCCATTTGCATTAAAGTGAAATAAATCCCACTGTGTCAAAAAATCATTAATTCTCAAGATATTTTAGTCAAGTTTATTTAAGTCTCTCCCTTGTGAACTTGGCAAACAGAAATCAGGGGAGAAAGCAATTATTAAACAAACCTTGTCTCATGTTCACACTATCCAGTATCCAGTACCCAATGCACATGAAACATTCCCATAGATATCTGTAGAAAGGGTTGAGAACCAAACTATTTTAATTCAGATCTTGGTTTCATTAATTTTATAATTCAGTATTTTTTAAATAAGCTCATGTTTACCTATTTTTAAAAGGAATACAGGGCACCTCTCCAGTTTCTGGAAGGAATATGAGAAGTGCCCACACTTGAATCTTGCCACTTCTAAAAACCATGAAAAGCAACTAGAAGAATAAACAAAACCTTTTATGATGCATATTTCAAATAGTGTGAGAATGTGGGGGGCACCCACACCAGTAGAACTGATGGCACATGAAAAGCGACAACTGTGTGCGGGGCAGTGGATGCAACCGGGCAGAGCAGGGGTAGGTGGATAGGGAGGGACATTATTAGTAGTATACCCAGAAAACACCAGCAAAAAACTATTCACCAGCAGAAGGAGAGGGGCTCACACTTTGAGGGAACTGCTCTGAGCAGGTCTGAGAATGAAGAGGGTAGAGCAGGAAGCACTGGGGAGGAAGAGAGAAAAGGCATGGAAAGCAAAGAAACCATCCATTTCATTTGATCAGTAACAGAAGATATCGTACGCTGAGAAACCAGGAGAGTTAAGTCCTCTACCATCACAGGACCCTGCTACTAGCAGATAATTCAGGAAAACACAAATAATTCGAACAGAAACAAAAAAGCAAGTAAGATCACCATATCCACCAAAAGAAACAAAAAAATTATTATTTCTCAGCAGAAGAAACTTCACCAGAAAATATAGCCACAGCTAGAAAGTTGCAATAAAACATTCCAAGAATTCAAAGCTATGACTAGGCATATTGAAAGAGGGGAGAAGAAAATATACAGAACTCAAGAAGGATGAAATAGGAAAACAATAATTAAGAGATGAAGACTGAAGTACAAAGAACACATTGGAAAACAGAGATCCTAGAAAGCAAGTAAAGGACATCAAGAAGATAAAAACTATGAAAATGAAATCCAGAGAGAGAGAGAGAGAGAAACACAGAGAGAGATAGGACAAAAGGGGATAGCTATAAAAACGTAGTCAACGGAAAAAGAAATACACATATTTCTCCATCCAAACAAGAAAATCAAAACAAATTTTTGAAACCTAACACAAGCAAACATCCCTAAAATAAAGTAGTTCTCTAAACCAGGGGCTGGCAAACTGGAACCCAGGGCCCAATCTGACCACGTGCTTTGGTCAAATTATATGCATCACCTATGGCTACCTTCACACTACAACAGCACAACTGAGTAGCACAACACAGGGCCTACAAAGCTGAAGCGATTTACGCTCTGGTCCTTTACATAAAAAGTTTACTGATCCCTGCTCTAAACTATGAATTGGAAGGCACACCATATGCCTGGAAACACCAAGACGTGAGCTAGGAAAACCAACAGACTATTTAAAGAGGAAGACTCTTTTGGGCAGCCAGTCAAAAGGACCAAGTTACTTACATGGAAAAATAACTCAGATTGGCAATGGACTTTAACACCAACATTCAGTGTCAGAAAATAATGGAGCAGTACTACACAGAAAGGATCAATGACTTACGTATACATGCTTTCAGGGAGTATTTTTCCTGAGAGCTGTTCCACAGAAAACTACCAGAGGACAAGCTTTAGCTAACCAAGAGATAAGAGAAACTTCAGCAGGGTCTCATGGAGACCCATAAGAATCATTTCACTGTAGAACTGAAACTTCACCAAAAATGGGGAGAAAGATAACTGAATAGCTTGTCCATGTTAATGCACTGACACGGCAGCAACGGCACAACTCCCAGGCCACCCATCGGTAACGGCCGAGGCAGAAAGGACGGCAGTTTAAGCTGGTAAGTCTTATTTAAGGGTTAAAGTTAAATATTAAGAAATGTCACACAAGCGACCAAAAGTGGAGGCGAAAGAGAAGGGGAGGAAACTGAAAAAAGAAATTACAAGTTAATTTCATTGTTGCTCATTGCAGGGGACCAATAAACATGGTGTCAACTAAAGGTAAAGGGGAACGAGAGTCTTTTGTGATTCTACTGTCAAAAAAAAAAAAAAACTACTAAGGAAAAAAGTATAAAGAATACATTTCTAGGTGGTTTTTTTGTTTTGTTTTTCTTAGTTTCAGGTTGAAGGAACACATTTCTAAGCAAACAGAACATATAGGGAAGAACCTTTAAAAATGCACACACTCAGGCATACATAAAAATGCATAAATTAATATCGCAGAACTAAACTCATCATATTGGTTATATCTAGATCTACAACGTTCTGACAATTAAGTTCACGAACTCAACCTAGAAAAAGTGCTACATACCTCATTGCTGAATATCACTATGATCACCTTGGAAGTACTCCCTTCGGGAAGCTATGCACCAACACCAGCACCTAGTCCACCCTTCAAAACAATTTTGCAACTCTTTCTGGAATGGCCATCAGAGCTGTCATCGTATTACCCTTGATGTCCTGAATGTCATCAAAAGTTTCAATATTTCTTTTAATCTTCAGGTAAAGAAAGAAGTAATTGGGAGCCAGATGAGGTGAGTAGGGAGGGTGTTCCAATACACTTATTTGTTTACTGGCTAAAAACTCCCTCACAGACAGTGCCCTGTGAGCTGGTGCATTGTCGTGATGCAAGAGCCATGAATTGTTGGCGAAAAGTTCAGGTCATTTTCATCTAACTTTTTCACACAACCTATTCAGCACTTACAAAAAGTGAACTTGGTTAACTGTTTGTCCAGTTGGTACAAATTCATAATGAATAATCCCTCTGATATCAAACAAGGTTAGCAACATCAGTGCATCAAGTTTGCGTACTTAATTGTCAGATCTCATATATCTATCTACACATAAAGGGCTTAATTCAATGATTTTAAAATTGAGTAACAAAACAAAACTCCTTTCTATGTCAAGTACAAGAGACACTTAACATAAAATCCATCAGAAAGATTCAAAATGAAGTTAGGAACAACGGTATACAAGACAAATGTAAACCAAAGAAGTGCATGGGTCATGATCTTGACATTAAACGATACAGAATTAAATCATGTAAACAGCGGGCACAGTGATTGAATAGACAAACAAAAGAGAAAGTATAAAAGTTCAGAAATAGATCTAAATACATTTGGGAAGTTAACAAATGACAGCATATCAAAACAGTCAGGAAAAGATCAATTTGTAACTACAGAGGGTGCCAAAAATATATATACACATTTTAAGAAAGTAAAACTATTAAAATTGTAATACTCAATGTATACCGATAACAAAAGATGAATACAAGTCACGTTTGCTTCTGCAATTCCAAGAGGTGCTCAAAGTAGTTACCGTCAGTGTTCACATACTTCTGATTACTGCCAAATACTGCTTGAGCAAGGTTGACTAAAGTGTCCACTTGTATACATTTTTTTGGCACCCCTGGTATATGTGGTGTGACAACTGAATGGCCATTTTAAAAAAAGATAAAGTTGACCTCATACTTTACACAGGATATGTGGACCAAAGAGTTAAATGTAAAATATAAAACTATATAGATACTATGAAAACTATATAGATACTATAGATACTATATAGATACTCCTTTATAGTCTCAAAGTACAGAAAGCCTTTCTAATTATGATTCAAAATCCAGAAGTCAGAAAAGGTTAACAAATTTGATATAAAAGCTATGTGGCTATATCATATGCTTTAAATATAAATACATTTATAAACACTAACATACATAATTCACATATAAGCATACATACACTGACACACACACACACACAAACACTACAATGAAAACATATTTAAAATTGGGGACAGAATATTTGCAATGTATACTACTGAAAAGGGGTTAGTATATGAAGAGCCCTAGACATTCAGGGAAGGGGAATGACAATAAAGCCAATAGAAAAATAAGGAAGTTATATAAACACATAATTTACAGAAAAGGAAATACAATTAATTGGCCCTTAAATAAGGCATTTTGTTAATTTCACTAATAAGAGAAGTATAAATCAAAACTACCATGATTCAGTTCTGATCTATCACACTGGCAAAATTTCAGTTTAACAATATATTCTGCTGAGAGGCTGTGAAGAAAGCAGAATGCTACAAACCCTACAGAAAATAATTTGTCAATATCTTCCTGTATTACAGATTAGTTTATCCTTGACTCAGCAACTTTACTTCTAGAATCCTGTCTTATGAATTTGAAGGAAAAAGTACAAAATGACTCTCTATCTCTCTCTCTCTCTCTCACTCACCCACACACCCACACCCCCCACACACACACAGGTTATTCAGTTATTCCTTACGAGACTGTTTATACTTCAAACACTGAAGGGAAAAAAATGCCCAGCAATAGAGAAATCTACCCCAGATACAGTTCTATTCACACAATGCTGTACTATGCAATTGCAAAAAAATAAACAAATGAAGAAAATCTCTAAGGGGAGCTAGGATATATTGCTATGTGAATAGAAACAAGATGTAGAACAATGTACATATATTCTTGTCTTATTTTTTATAGTAACTGTGAAGAATAAAAATATATATTCATGTTTGCTTTCCAAAAGGATATTCATATTATTCATATTTTCCAGAAGAAAAACTTGAAAGATAAAGAAGTAACTAATAAAAATGGTTACCTATGGAGGCAAGAATAAAAGTAAGATTTATCTGTATATATCTTTTATATTGATTTAGACTGTAGAACTGCACTGACGTAATATATATGTCACAACTATATATAAACACATATACAAATATCCATTTGTATTTACGTGTAACATATATATAAATGTAGACATATACATTTTTAAAATTAAATTATATATGCAGATATACATATATGTATACATATATGTTAATTACATGTTACACGTGCATATTTATTATATATGTATATATGTATACATATACACATATAATTAATTTTTCAACTTTAGCATTTAATGCTAAAGTTGAAAACAAATTAATCCAAGGATTCATCAAACTAAAAATATAACCACATAATCATTATTTCAAGTGAATTTATAACAGTATTTGGACAACATATCCTCCTTTTTCTTTTTCAATTCTTTTTATCAGGGAACAGTGTGTTTCTCCAGGGCCCACCAGCTCCAAGTCGTTGTCCTTCAATCTAGTTGTGGAGGGCGCCGCTCAGCTCCAAGTCCAGTTGTCAGTTTAAATCTTTAGTTGCAGGGGGCGCAGCCCACCATCCCATGAGGGAATTGAACCAGCATCCTTGTTGTTGAGAGCTCGCGCTCTAACCAACTGAGCCATCCGGCCACCCCATATCCTCCTTAATAAAAAGCATTGTGAGGACAAAAGACTCAAAAATTTATCTTAAACTTCATTCATTACTTTTATTATTAGTTATTAGTAATGATTTTTTTTGGGGGGGTGTTGTTGTTGTTGCTGCTAAATAAAACTTCTATTGAGAGAGAAAAATACCAGTAATGTTTTTCTGAGGTTCTTGAGTCTCAGACCTCAGGAAGTGGGGCCCCCAGGCCAATGATCTGTTATGCTATGCTGAGTTGTAGGTCCTGGGCACACATTTCCAGGTTGAGGCCTGGCCTGTAGACTCACAGGTCTGCAGTCCCCACAGCCTGATCTTCAGAGGTGGCCCCGTGGGGTATAGTAAAGCTTTTAAATAAATCAAAAATTAATAAATATAATAAATCAAATAATTTGTTAATGGTCTTAGAAATCGATATTTTCAGTTAAGGAAAAGACATATAATTATGTCAGAGATGAGGACAGGCTGTCTCAAGATATCCAAAAATGGCATATTGATTATTTAATTAAAGTTAGTTAAGAAACTGCACGCTGAAGAAGAAAACCCGGACCTCTCTGCCACCCTAAAAGCAGGAGATGAATCTCCCATGTGATAGGTGTCCTCCCTGCTCCTGATGGCTGAGCAAAAATGTTATCACAGAGTTAAAAGAATCCCGAGTCCAAAACTTGTATAAACAAATGTTGTAACGCCTTTACTAATTCACAAACCCTGCTTAGATTCTTTTCTAATGAGCACTTTCTTTGTCCTGTCAAATTCTCACATATGTATTGCTTCTCTGTCTACAAAGTATAAAAAGGTGTCTAGTTCGATCATTTGTTTGAGACTCATTTTATAACCTAATCATCGTATTAGCATTCTCCCATGCTCACATATTAAACTGGCTTTTCTCCTGTTAATTTAGTCTTGTACTAATTGTATTACATTATTATTAGTCTAGCCATAGGAACTACAGAAGGATAGAAGGGGAGGTGAATTTTTCCCTGCCTTGACAGTTATGAAATCAAATAAGTTAAATACAAAGATTGCATTCATGACATGATTTAGAAGCCATAGCAGCCCAGCAGCAATGAGCACCCCAGTATTCAGAGGTTGGTCTCTAATGCTGTTCCGTCACTAATAGGAACCAGTGCTTCCTAAAGAAATGGCTGGTTTCAACTTTCAGACAAAAAAAGGTTCAGTATGTGCCTGGGACATCTTATTCTGGCAGAAAGCAAGAAAGCTTTCAAAGACTGATACGGTTGTGTAGGGACAGGTTGAAAAACAGCCACTGAACAAAGTTGTAAGAGTTCGTACATAAGAAGAATATAATTGTTGTTGACTGAAACACACTGAACCCAGGAAATTCTATGGTTCTATAATAATAACCAAAAAAGAAAAATTCAGAAAGAAATAAACCTCATTTGTCATTGTTTGAAGTATCTATGAAACTAACTCCTTACCTTAAATAATGTGATAAAGAAAAGACAGTAAGCACCTGTCCTGCCTTTTCAGAGGAACTAAATGGGCCCTGGTGATAAAGTGAAGTGCAATTTTACAGAAGAATGCCAGCCAATAAAGGAGAATGATAAAACTAGAAAATCGTTATTCTGCAACTTCTAATAAAATCACTGATTCAGGCAAGAATTGTGTGTGTCACACACACACACACACACACACACACAATTGTCAAATATTGTCAAAACCAACAGGTAAATGGCTCATGGAAACTAAAGTTACTACATATATTTGTTATTACTTCCACTCCAATGCCCAACAAGAGTCTACATATAATAAAGACAAAACACGAAAAAATAAAAATGAAGGGGGGATAAAAAACAGACCAAACGGCAGTAGGCTACATAAAGGAGTGAGGAAAGGTTACAAACCTCCTACCAGGAAGTCCTATACAGAGGACAACCTCTGACCCTAAATGTATCTCCAACACAAAGAGGGAGCATCTGCATGATTCACAATGTTGGTGAGTTTAAAAACAAAACCTTTCCTCAACACAGTTGGGATCATCTCTGATCCCAAAAGAACTGCCCACATGGGTTCTCACAGAGAAGCAAGCACTAGTCCTAAAAACTCCTCAGATTAAACATTGCATCCTGCTTTCTAGGACATGTCCTTCAATATAGGTTAATGGAATGTTGACAAAAGTTAGGTCAATCAAAGCAATTCTATTGGGAGCTATTATGGCCCAGTCCAAGCATGTAATTCTGATGGTCTTATCTAATCCAGGGAAAGATTTCTGGGTAGCTAGAATCCAGCTCACCACATTTTACTCATATAAACACATGGCAGATTCATATTTCCTATGGGAGGCCCAATTTGGAAAGCACAGCTCTCGAATGCTTAAATTCTCAAATTCAAAGTGACATTAATGTCTTTGCAGTAGACTGTTTTTCTTTCTATGAAACAAAAAAATGCAAGCCAAAAAGGGACAGGAAAGCCCTTCCATGATCTTGCAAAAAATAGTCTCACTTTTTTTGTATTTGAATTAAAGCGTGCGCGCACCCTCCCACCCCCCACACACATACACACACAAATCCTTTATTTCAAAACACGCACACCTTATGCGCTTTTTGACCAATATGGTGCTGGTGGAAGGTGAGACGCTCAGAGCTCCATAGTAATTCCAAAAAAAGAAAGAGAGGCGCTAAAGAAATAGCTAATATCCTAACAGCTAAAATATAAGTAACTTGCCCAAATTATACAACTAGTAAACGCATCTAGGACTGGACCTTAAGTAACCTGACTTTGGGACTATTACATTAAACACTATACTCTACTACCTCTCCATAGCACGTCCTCCTCCATGCATCCTTTCCCCGTGTTTTGTTCTGTGTCTCCCCCCACACAGCTGGCTTGAGGAAGAGTACAAACATGGTACCAAATCTGCTTACCATTTTTAGAGACTTATGAAAGCTGCAGAGTAGACAAGTCTCATCCAGCCATGATAGGATCTGCCTGACCACGCAGCTTTAAGCTTAGGGACAGAAAGAACTGTGTTTCTCAGGGTAGGAACAGATCTGCAACGCCTGAACATTCCATCCATGAATCAACTCAAGACACAGAAACATAAATGAGGGTAATGCCCCTCCCTATACACTAATTTACAAGCTAATCCAAACAAGACAAATACAGTGCATCCTGGGTTAGAATCCCAGCAACTTCTCACTCTTGCTGACTACACTAATAAACAACCTTTTATTTTGGTATCTGTTCTGGGAGACCTTTGGTCAAATCCTGTTTGAGAGAAATGCTACGCAAGTGTTTCCATTTTTTTGGAAACCACAAAAAACAGCAAATAATATTTCTAAATCTGTGTGCATTGTTGCCAAACAATAAATTATACATATTCTGAAAAGGAGAGAAAGCATATAATACTGCAAAATTTCTGTGAGCAATGTTTATCTGATAATGAAAATGAAAACTCGATGGCTGACTATTCAAATGAAGTTACAGACTTATGATTTAATGTCACCACAGCCCTTCATTCTGTTTCAGATATTAAAAGGGGTGGGCAGGGGAGGGGGGAATGAGTCCTGAACAACCCCTGCTTCTGAAGCCTTTATTGCCTCATCCATGAAAAGCTCGACTGTGGTTTGTAACGCAATATTCAACAGCTGAGCAAGTCCTATGTGAATGCTGCCGAGCATTGTCCTGGACAGAAAACAAAGGACCAGAAAATAATACCTTGAAAGATCTTCACCTCATGCAACCTTGAAGCTTCCGGCTCAAGGTCACAGTAAGGCTTCATAGTCACAGTAAGGCTTCCCCAGATAAGGAACTGACCCTTGAAATGGACAAGGACCTGGAACAGGCATAATGATAATAGAGGGAAGCTTCAAGGCTTAGCCACTCCTGCATCACTGGTTCAAAATCACAATAAAAAAAAAGGTGGATGCAAAATCCTTTTATTCTTCTGGAAAGAAAAAGATGTAACCTGCACTATCCAAGTAAAGCACAACAAAGAGGAAACTTCAGAATTAGTGTTTCGGGGGGGAGGGGGGGGGCAGGGATATAGTTTCCTTTTGGCTTCATGAGGTCCTACTACTTGAATCAATCAAGAAATCCATTACAGAGTCTGCCACAACCCAGATCAAAACAGTGCAGTTTTGCTGTGAGCCACTTCACTGCCAACATGCAGCTCTAGGAGAGCAATGCACAAAGGCATTGAGAGCTGCCACAGATGAATATCAATTAAAGAAAATGACAGGTGCGGTGTAAACAACTGTCCATATCAAATGGCAAGTCTGGCAAAGAAATGAGGGTGATAGAAAATTAATATGGTTGTTCTCTATAAAATGTTGAATTAGGAATATCCTCACCTTCTCACAATTCTCACTTTTCCTATCAATTACTTGCTTTAGTCACCGAGGCAATTGTTCACCCAAGGGTGGGCATGAAAATAAAAGCAATTATTAAGAAAACAAGTTCTATTATGAGTCAAACCAGGAAGCTGCGGCTGAAATTCATGTTTTAACAGCAATTCTGGTATCATCTTTTGATTAATGGTCTGATGTGTATGGGTGGCATATGCTGTGTGTTTTTTTTTCCTAGAAAACTCCATCTTTATGAATAAATGTGGCTTAGGATTCTAAAAATGGTATGCAATTGTTTGAAACATGAGACTTAACAAAATGCCAAGTTCTACCCAAGATAAGATTCAGAAAATAGCTTACATTAGACGGAATTAGAAGTGAAGGAAGAAAGGGAAGGAGAGAGGGAGGATGGAAGAAAAGGAGGGAAGGAGGAAATCCACATGCAGACGTGCGTACACAGACACACACCCGAATAGCCACTCTGCAGGAAAGCAGAGATTAATTAGATGATTTCTGGAAAGTGCTTTGACTCTTTGCAAGAAAGATGCTATATACATGGAAGGTATTAGAGTTTTCTTATTATTCTGAAAGGCATTTTCATTCACCTCCAGATAAAACATCATACAACTAATAACCAGTCTGCTTTAACAATGATAATTAATTAAATCACAAGTCTTTTTAGAATTTTTATTAAGCAAATACCAATTCCCCATTCACCAACCCTAATGCTTATATGAGTACCATTTTTTAACAAGGGCCTGGAATCATGATTTCTTGCCAAACTATTTTAATATAAATTTAATTAGCGAGATATAGATATTTCTCACTTTTGAGAATTATGCTTTCATCAGCAAGATTATCAGCACAAGTATTATATTGACTACCTACCCTGAGTAATAAGAGAAGCACAAAATGACCTCAAGAAGCTTGCAATTGTAGGACAATTTACAGATATACATAAAATATAAAAAATATCCACTAATATATTTACCCAACACTGTGGCTGGGGGGTAGGTGTCAAGTGTTCTCCACAAAAGAATTTTCCCAAAAGCCTAGGCCTTCTTTTTATAAAGTTCTAAGCCATTTTCTAAAAGGAAATTATATTCAAGGGGTTGGCTCATGAGCTGACTACACTATCATCTACCTCTGGGACTCTGAGTCATCATGATGGCCTCAGATGACTCAAGTGTGACAGAACTCAGTCCCTGCCAAGGCTGGGGCCTCTGAAAGTGGTGTGGGAGCTGCTTTCCCCCTAAACCAAGGAGCCATCAAAGTGCTTGGATTTGTTTAAATTATTCTGCTTCCTTTCAAATCAGCAAGCTGTCATTTACCCCGCATCTGGACCTGCTCCTCACAGCGCCTACCCCACTTCTACATTGGTTTTTGCTCATCTCCTCTGGGCTGGGAAATTCAGAAATCAGAAAGACGTGTGCGTGCACAGAAGGGTCGCTCATGTAAGTTCCTGAAATACTCCAAATACTTGCCAGCCTTTCTTTGACTTTTCACATGTGCTCAAAGGGCTGCCCTGTGTTAGTGCTCAGCGATATTCTAGGTAACTGAAACTGTCAAATTCACGTGTCTAACTTACCCACTCACAAATGCCTACTTTAAAAGAATAATAGGTATAAAAATGAGGAAAATAAGGAGTAGTGCTAGGAGATTAAAGGCAACATCTATTCAACAGAAATTTCAAGTTGTTTTTCCTAGGTATCCAGACAGAACAAGACAGAAGTGGCCAGTACCTGCATACCTGTTCGTAATATGCTTTTATAAATAGAAAATGCCACAAAGAAGTACAAATAAAAAGTAAATGCAGGTTGGCTTCAAGTAGCAAAATGATCTAAGATTTCTCCTCAACTTAGCATTTGGAAGAAAATAGAACATGTTTAAGCTTTAACCAAAACATCATGACCCAACAGCAATCTAGCCGTCAGTTACATACAAAAGCCGCAAACATCCCAGGAATGATACCTCCATTCATCCAAGAGATAAAATAAAAAACAGGGTTGTGTATTAGTTTAATATGATTTCAAATCAACTTGTTCATAATTTAAGTGAAGTGGTTTTAATCCCCGTGCTTATAACAAAGATAAAAAAAAAACAACAGTTGTTTTTAGAAGTTGTTTTGATATAAGAATAAAGTAAGTTGGATCAGGATGTCATCATCTCTTCTGTTGTCTTTGATAAGCAGTCAGCAGCCCCAGTGCTGAGGGGCCCTTCTCGGGGTTTTTGGATAAGAACTTGTGCAGAAGTAACTACAGCAAGGGGACATTCAGACCATAAACACTGGGAGTGTGTGAATTTCCCTTTGGGGAAGGTGACTCTTTGCTGATCTAAAAACTCTCCAAAGACTTCAAGATTACAGACCTCTGAGGCATTCTTAGCCCTCACCCAGGCCAAGGTAATGCTGGTTGGCAATGGTGAGAAACCCCATTAACAACCCCATGAAAGAGATTAGTCCACCCACCAATACTGGGGGCGTCTTCATTCCCCAGCAACGAGCTCCCTTCCCCGGAACAATAGTGTGATTAATCTGTCATTTGCCTAAAGTACGTTATTTCTTTATTTGGTTTATTAAGAGATATTATCCTGTGTGCTACTGGCTTATGAAATTCCTATAATTCCCACAGTGAACCTATGTTAAACTAATGGCTGGTAGAGACTAAATCAGTCCCTGAGTAAAGCTTTGCCACCTCTCCCAAAACAAAACAAACAGAAAGAAACAAAATTATGTCACCTCTGCTTAAATAGGCCCACTTTACCCATCACTATATATGAGAAGATTAAACGTACATAACAAAGTATATTAAGCACAGTGATTTCAAACTAAAGGTAATTTATCATTGATTTATATATTAAAAAACAATATCAGTGATTGAAAACTACCATTAACTCAAGCCCACATTGAGTACACATTGACAACAGCAGAGCTCTTCCTGAAAAGTACAAATCTTAATGGACTACTGACCAGTAATTCCCAATTTACCCTTATAAATACCAAATTTTAGTGACCTAAGAAGTTGCTAACAAGTAACTGTTAGCTATAAAAACAAAATCCAACAGAATGTTCATGATGTGCTCAGAAGAATCACATAAAAGACATTAATTTTTAATAAGTTTCTGGCCTACTAGAACAAAAATGGATATTTGAGAATCACTGCCCAAAAGCTGAAGTCTCAAACTGAAAGTTTTCTAAAGATGGAAACTTCCAGAGGATATTAAGCATGGATGGATTTAAGAGAATCAATTTCCAGATCTCCAATTTGACGTGTATGGATCTGCCTATGAAGGAGTCTGCAATTTGCAAACCCCCACGTCCATTTTCACAATTGCTCTTCATTTTACAACAGAAAGACATACTTGTTACCCATCTTAATTTTTCTACAGAGCACTCAAGGTACCGAACAAAGGTAAAATCTGAATATTTGCTTTAAACCTAACCTCCCTAGTCAAGGCATATTATAGAACTCATCTTTCCCTATCTGACACATGTTTCTGTTAAGGGCAAACCTGGTGATGGAATCTGGATATTCTGGGCTATGTCGGGATGCTCTAAACTGAGATACATGAGAGAGCCTGACAACAGGCAAACAGAAAGAATGATAAGACATGTTGAAGATAGTTTCCTTATTTCAAGTTGGTAAAGTCACACCAAGGCACTGTACCTACCTCTCATCATCTAACTATCTTAGAATTGGAAAACTGAAATGACAGAGATGACAGAGAAATAGATAACATCTTATTTGAAATGAAAAATGTAGTCAGATGTTTTTAAACAAGAGATCTGACTTTTCTAACTGGAATAACAATAATTCCACAGCTCCCGTTTTCACCACAAATACAGTATAGAGACAAAAATACATTTAAAGCCGATAATATAAAAATGCATTCTCAAACTATCCAGAGTACATGGAACTTTAAAAGGTGCCTTAAGGTGAAAAAGCAACAGGTATGATTGATAGTCTTCTGATAAGTCAAGGTAAAGGCTTTCTGGTAAACTTCCAGATACGGAGAAAGTGAAAAATTCTAATGACTGGGTAACAAAGTCTTTTTGGAAGTCACGTGGTTTCCAATTCTTGACTTTCAATAAAATTGAAGAAGAACCAAATCTCGAGTAGTCAGTACACAGAGTATTAACAATAATGTTTGATGACAGAGCACCATGAGACTTTTTGCTTATTACCTAAAACGATTTGGAAGAATTGAAGGACACGGCTAAAGCAACTCTCCTTCCATTCCCCTCAACTCATCTACATGGAAAAGAAAAAGGTTTATCAAGGGCAAATCTTTGACCCTCTATCAATGTCTCTGTGAACAATTACCTAATTGAGTGGAAAATCCCATACACTTTGTTAAATGATACATTTCTAACAGCACTTTTAATGTTTAATAATTAGTTATCAAAATGTGTATTACTGATGTTGCTTTGATAAAGTGTGTACCACTAATAATTATAATGGTAACTCACTCTGGAAGAAATTTTCTTAATAACTACATCCTCATGATTGTAGGAAATATTTTAATTACATTTAAATTTCTTTGCATGGTTTTTGTATAAGGAATTATAAGATGATCAAACAAAACCTTCCAAGCACATAACTATATTAAACCAGAAAAAAAATTACAGGGAAAATTGGATATACATGTTCAAGCAAGAAAGAATGACGTAAGAGTCCCAACAATTAAAAAAAGAGAACTTTAATTTATTTTTACGTGGATGGTAGTGGGTATTGAATCCCTGTGGTTTTAGATTCCATTGCACTCATTTAAAAAAGTGATGTAAATTTTCTTTTATATATCAATATTTAAAATCCACCAAAAATTCCATCTTGTGCAGATGTTAAATGTGTGATAAAACATAGTCAGAGTCAGATCCAACTTACAAATGTGCAGGGAATGCAGTTTTGTGAAATTCCTTTTGCAAATATACAAGTAAAGAAGTCTGAAGGCCTTGTCCCCTGGTTTCCAGAATGGTTACAGCTTATGACAGGCACGCACTCCAAAATCCAGACTCAACCATTTCTTTGACACCCTAACACCCACTACTAACTTCTTCAAATGGACTGTACTCTGATTTCCTTCACTTACTCTTTCACAGTATTTGTATCCCAACTGCCTACCACAATAGCACACGACAGTCATGCAAAAAGTATTGGTTTTCAAAATTAAATAAAATGTCACTTGCCAAAGGTTACAGAGAGTAATTCCTTGCTCTTTGAGAACCTGTTCAAGCTGAACATTTATCAAACATAAGAGATCAGATGGGTTGAACTTTGGACTACGGGAAAAGAGGCTGGGAGTTGAGTTCCTAACCACCATGAATCCTAGGAGTGACCTTTGATAAATCATTTAACTGTTGGATGCATCAAGCAGGTTTCCATCTATTTAAATATAAATGTAGAAGAGATAAGGATTCATGCCCTATTGTAAAAGTGGCCTCAAGTGCATTAATACATGCCTGAAAAAGTATTTCCAGCACCTAGTAGAAAGAAATGCGTGAGACTGGGACAAGAAAGGATTTCAGGTACTCATTTATTCTAGTGTATTATTGTCCTCTGAATAAAACCAGAGCAAACCAATTCCACACAGAGCTGATGGTAACATTGGTATTTAACGATATGGTAGTTAAGCATAATGAATTGGAAATCAAGAGGTTCTTTAATAAAAAAATAAATAAATAAATAAAAATTAAAAAAAATAAAAAGATGCTTTGCTAATTCAGTTTAGATCCACAGCCTCTGACATCGCTGGAGGTGGTCAGACAACCTCAGTCCATCATGCAGCCTCTGTCCTCCCCAGTGAAGTATTTCACAGGCCTCCAAAGTACTGTGCGCAGCTATTTCAATGGGCCCCTGCATTATTTTTTTTTAAATCATTTAAACACATGTTATTGTAAAACACGTGGCTGCATCTATACACATTCCTATACATAAACACACATGCAATGCAGAGTCTCTACATGAATTATTTTACATAGTTCAAAAACTAAAGGTGAAAGAAAAAAATCACTTTGAAGCCTTCCAACAAAAAGCAAACACATACACACACACACACACACACACACACACACACACACACACGCATAACATTTATTTAATCACATCACATATTATGTTCTACATAGCCAAGGCTGAACAAAGCAGATCCATCTTTCCTCTCACTTAAAAAAAACAAAATCTCAGTGTAATTCTTAGTGAACAGATGAACAAATCATTCCTCCTGCACTTCTCTTTCTTTTTTCTCTTAAACTTAAGGAATCTGTAAAAGAATCAGAATGATGAAATCTCCATGAGAGCAGAGCCCTGGTCTGTCTTGTTCCATATCCCCAGTGTCTAGGACCCTGCCTGGATGGATACACTAGGCACACAGTAGTTACTGTTGAACAGACAATACAAAGATCCAAATGTAGAGGGTGAGGTCTCACCACCACACTCTTCAGACCTGCAGTAATAGTATCACAGTGCAGCAGATTTAAGTGAAGTTTGTTCGGCTTATTTATATTGGAATAGCAATTTTCTCCAGGTTTACTGAGGTATTGTTGACATATATGTAAGTTTTTTGTGGTTTGATACCCATATATACTGCAATGGCTTGATACCCATATATACTGCAAAATGATTACCACAATAAGATTAGTTAACACCTCTATGCCCTCACATAATTACCTTTTCTTATATGTGGTGATGACATTCAAGATCCACTCTCTTAACAACTTATAAGTATATAATACAGTATTAATTATATTCACCATGCTGTATATTAGATCCCCGAAACTTACTCATCTTATACCTGATAGTTTGTACCCTCTGACAAACATCTCCTAGTTCCTCCATTCCCAGCCCTCGGCAATCAGCATTCTACTCTCTACTAATCTGAGTTCAGGTTTTTTTGGTTCTACATATAAGTGAGAACATACAGTATTTGTCTTTCTCTGTCTGACTTATTGCACTTAGAATACTGCCCTCAAGGTCTACCCACACTTTCATAGAAAGCAGGATTTCCTTCTTTTTAATGGCTAAATAACATTCTACTGTATACATATATACCACATTTTCTTTATCCATTCATCCATACATAGATACTTAGGTTGTTTCCATGTCTTGGCTATTGTAAATAATGCTGCAATGAACACAGGAGTGTTGACAGATCCTCAAAACAGTGATTTCATTTATTTCAGATATATACCCAGAAGTGGAATTGCTAAATTATATGGTAGTTCTATTTTTAATTTTTAAAGGAAACGTCATACTTTTTCCATATTTGCTGCACAAATTTGTACTCCCATCAACAGTGCATTAGGTTTCCCTTTTCTCCATATTTTTGCCAACACTTATCTTTTGTCATTTGGATAGTAGCTATTCTAACAGGTGTGAGGTAATAGCTCTTTGTGGTCTTGATTTGTATTTCCCTGATGATTAGTGATGTTGAACACCTTTTCATGTATCTATTGACAACTTGGTATATCTCCCTTGGAAAAATGTCTATTAAGTCTTGCCTTGTTTTGTTTTCGCTGTAGAGTGGTATGAGTTCCTTGCATATTTTGGATATTAAACCTTCATCAGACAGATGGTTGGCAAATACTTTCTCCCATTCTATAAGTTGCCTTTTCATTCTGTTCATTATTTCTTTTGCTATGCTTTTCTTTTTTTAATTTCTTTCTTTTGTTTTTTTTTTTTTTTTTTTTTTGCTTTTACTGCTTGCAGTTTTGGCGTCATCTCCAAAAACTCATTGCCAAGACCAATGTCACGAAGATTTCTCCTTGTATTTTCTTATAGTATAATAGCTTTACAGTTTCAGATCTTACATTTAAGTCTTTATTCCATTTTAAATTAATTTTTGTAAGTGGAGTAAAATAGGAATAATAGTTCATTATTTTGCATGTGAATGTCCAGTTTTTCCAGAACCATTTTTATTGAAGTAACTGTCCTTTCCCCATTGAGTACCTTTGGCTCCCTTGTCAAACATTAGTTGATCATATATGTGTGGGCTATTTTCTGGGCTCTCAGTTCCATTCCATTGGTCTATGTGTCTGTTTATATGTCAGTACTATACTGTTTTGATTACTATAGGTTTGTAGTAAAAATAAAATTATTATAATGAGTGAAACACAGCTAAACGCAGATTAGGGCTTGAATGAGGACCCATTCTGGGATGAATTTCAAAGAAAAAAAGAACTGAGACCTAACTTCTGGTTTCTAGTCCACCAGGTAAGGAAATTAGAAGCCATAACACCATCCTAACAACAAGTTAAAGACTGAAAAAATTGAAAAACCAACCACCCTTCTAAGATCTGCAGAGAGGTAAAGTCACAGGGCAAACTGCTGCCCCCAAAATTGAAGAGACAATAGATACAGAAGAACACAACTTACCAGAGCAGAACCCATGAGAAAGTGCCAGGGTAGGAAAACCTAAATAATAATGTGACAAATTGGTGGAGGCTTGAGAGGTTGAGGGGTGGAATTAAGCTTTTATGAGATTTCCAGGAGGTCTACCAGATCCTCATAGTGAATATCAGAGAAAAATTTCCTTGTGCTTCTAGCAGGACATGGAGAAAAGTAGCCATTTTGAAATACAACAGAGCATTTTGTTCCTCTTAACAAGGCCATCCTTCAGGAGAAATTATTTTACAAGAGCTTAACCTGCTGGGGTCTTATCAGAGCCTAAACTACCTGGGGGAAGGGAAATACCCAATTCCAACTCACGCTAACAGTCACGTCCCACCTAAAGGGGCATGGAGGGAATGATTGAGATGTATTGTGACATTCATAATCCAGGGGCACAGGCTCACCAACAGACTGAGAGCTGATTATAAGACTACTTCCCCTCCTCCCAAACCTTACAACTACATTACAAAAGGCCTATTTACCACGGTTCCTTTCACACAATGCAACACGTCCACATTTCAAGCAAAAATTGCAAAGCATACCTAAAGAAAAAAAACAGTTTTAAGAAACTGAAAAAGCATCAGAACCAGAGTCACATATGGCAGGAAAGTTGGAATTACCAGACTAGGACTTTTTAAAAACTATGATTAATATGCTAAGAGCTTTAATTTAAAGGAAAAAAAAGTAGCTAACATGCAAGAACCCGTCACAAAAAATAACTCAAAATGGATCACAGACCTAAAAGTAAAATGCAAAAATATAAAACTCCTAGAAGATAACACAAAAGAAAACCTAGATGACTTTTGGTATGGTGATGACATTTTACATGCAATAGACTCATTAATACCATGTTTCCCCAAAAATAAGACCTAGCAGGACCATCAGCTCTAATGTGTCTTTTGGACCAAAAATTAATATAAGACCCGGTTTTATTTTAATATAATATCGGGTCTTTAATATAATATAATATAATATAATATAATATAATACCGGGTATAATATAATTAATATAATATAATATAATATAATATAATATAATATAATATAATACCGAATATAATATAATATATAATACCGGGTCTTATATTAATTTTTGCTCCAAAAGACGCATTAGAGCTGATGGTCTGGCTAGGTCTTACTTTCGGGGAAACACGGTATGCATATGGTTCCTAAAATAGTTACTATCCGGTCCTTCACAGAAAGTTTGCCAACCCCTCTTTGTGAGCACTGTGTAAAGCAGTTATGTACATTACCTCTTTCCATATGTTATTCCTTTGAGGCAGAAATGATTGCGATCCCTATTTAAAGAGGAAGGAGCTGAGGCTTATCAAGATTAAGTAATTCGGCCAAAACCATAGGTGGTCGAGCAAGGCTTCGACCCCACTCACTCGCTTAGAGTAGACACTGAACCACCGAGCTCTACTGGGTGAGATCTAGGGGATAACTTAAACCTAATGTTACAAAAGCAAAGAAATCTTAACTTCACTGGTACAAAGGTGAAAGGCCTAAGCCAACCTCTGGGATACAGAGACTCCCACACACTCTGGAGAAACATTTCCCGAATCCCACCATATGTCTGATATCACAGCACTACCAGCTTTCCCATGATAATGCCATACTGTTTGCTTCTGCCACTCTGTGGATCAAGTCAGAACCTCCCAGCAGACTGACTACAGCCTACTAACTTTGCAGTCTGCCCTCGCTAACCTACTCTGTGTCGTGACCACGCAGATCCCTTCTAAGGGATGTGTAAATCAATACCTCAGGGCACCTCATTTCCTGAGCTAAACCAACTTTGGTGGCCCAACCTTAGAACCTATCCACAATTGAATATCAATATTCAATGGACAAAAACAGGTTCCAGATTCTGAGAAATTAAGCACATAATTCATTTTCAGAATACAATTACCTTCCAAGACAATGGGTTTTTTAGCAGAAAACTTTTCACTATTTTAACAGCAAAAGACCAAAAGGCAACCTAAAAAGAATAAAATTCACTTTTGTTCTAAGGAATCCATTCAGGCTACAAGTTTTCTTAAATCTGGACACCAACATTGAAAAAGGACATTTAGCTTAGAGCCAAACAGGAATCCTCAGAACTCAGTAGGTTTGAAGCGATCAGCTCCCTCCTTATACCCACTTAGAGCCACAGAGCACAAGAGAATAAGTCCATTTAATTTTATTTAACCCAGCATTTCCTAGACTTATTTAAACAAAGATTTTTTTCTCTCTCTCAAGAAACTGCATTAACACTGGAATAGCCTGTCAACACAACATTCCTGAGTGTCCACTATGTGTCAAGCATTCAATTAAGGACTGGAACTAGAATCCAGGAAGGATACATGTCAAACACATAACCATAAATTATTAGCTAAATATCGGTGCTCTGGGAAGGAACTACACCGGGACTAGAGAACACATTCTGGGCAATACTGGTAAGGTGGACACTGGACTGGGAATCAGAAAATGATGTGACCTGAACTCAGACACTGACTCCCTGTGAAATCCCGAAGATCACTCAGCAAGGGAACCCCCCACGTGCCAGCTGAAAAGCTCCCAGCTAAGAAATGAAAGGTTGAAAAAGATCAGCTCTAAGATTCCATCCATTTTGAATATTCTATGCCATTAATTCAATGTGAAATGAGAGAATGAATAAGAAATTTCAATGTACTACTTAGACACTTCAAAAGACAAACTGATGGCATAGATAATGAAACTAAACTGGAAAAATGTCTTCAGAATATACATTCAGAATTTAAATGAGCTCTGAGTATTTTTCCTGAAGGAACAATAAAGCAATAAGAGCTTTAAAGGGGAAATTAAGCCCTCCATGATCTGACCCATGTTCTTTCTCAAGCCTTGGCACCTCCATCCTCCCTCCCCCTTGCTCCAAGCTCACTCAGTTTCCCCAAAAGCCCCAATTTACCAGGATAAGGGATTCTTCTGAGCTTAGGATCTCAGAACGCCTTTAGAGACTCCCAACATCAACTCAGTTCTAAGACTAGCTTCGAAGTCATATCTTCTCTGAACCACTCCTGACCTCTTCACTACCATCTTCCAGAAGGCTTCACCTATTGACCAAGCCCTTCTATGTGTCTCCACCAATCCTCAGACTGACAACTAGGCAGTCTGGTCACTTACTGGGTGTGTGACAAGTGTCTTACATACTCCAGCCTCCATTTCCTTTAATAATTAATGAGTATCCACATGGCAGGATTGTTATGAGGTTCTAATGAATTACAAGTAAAGTGCTTAGAACAGTGCCTGGCACTTAGCAAGTGGTTGTGGTCAAGACAGCCTTCTGCTTTCCCTTTCTTCCTCATAAACAAAAACCCAGTTTGTTGGGGATGACAATGTGCCCAGCTGAAGAAACCATTTCTTTGCAGCCAGAAGAGGCCACGCGGCACAGCTCGGCAATGAGATAGAAGCAAAAGTTGTTGAGCAGAGCTTAAAAGAGGGGTAAACTCAGCTAACATATGCCCCTCTTTCCTTCCCGATTTCTCTTGACTGAATGCCAGATGGGATCATACGGTTGCAGAAACTGTCTCGAAACCATCAGGGAAAGACCAAGAAAATTACACAGAGCTCAGTTCTGGCAACCGTGATCCAGTAAATTCATGCCACCACCAGTCTAGCTCTGTAGTTGTCAACCAATGAGGGGGAAAAAGACAACCCTTAACTGACTTAAGGGATCTTTTCTGAGGTTGCTGTTATCCGCAGCCAGATGTATCCCTGAAGCAGTTAGTTAGCTCTTACGATTATTAACCTAGCACCTACAATTTATTTCATTATATGTTTAAAATTCGGTTTCCCCAGCAGATGAAAGGTGTCTCATTCATGTTCATACAATGTCTCTTACCAAGCAGGTACTGAAAAATGTTAAACGAATGAATGAAGTGACAGTAATGGTCATCATAGTTTGTTTCCAGTTCTTTGCAAGAGAAAACAGATTTTTCTTCTTCTCTCCCTAACTGAATATACTCTAGATTACTTAGCATTTATAAAAAGCCCATAGAGTACCTAAAACTAAAGTTCTTTGTTTAATAAGCCCTTAAATAAGAACATTATTTGCCAAGCAGTACTTTCAATGCTTTCACAAGCAACTCATTTAATCTTCATAACAACCCAATGAGACAGGCAGGTACTATGATCTCCATTTCACAAATGAGGAAGCTAAAGCACAGAGAGGTTAAAGAACCCACCCAAGGTCACACAGCTAGTAACCAGCAGAGCGGGATGGAATTCCATGTTGTTGGGTTCCAGAGTTCATGTCCTTAACTGTTATTCCCAGTGCCTCTCAGTCACTAACTGGGGCAGTACTTCTTGTTTCTACATAAACAAGAAAAAAGCTGGGAGAACATTCAATCTGAGTATCTATAAAGGTTCTTGGCTCCACAAACCACCACACACCAAGGGAGAGAACTCTGCATACACTATACCAAGAGTCGAGGTTACTTTACTGGAGTAGATGTCAAATGTAGGACTGGTGATAGAAGGAGAAGACAAGGAATTGTATGTTTTAATTCTCTTCAGAACTTCTAGAATTGAAAATGAGGAAAATGCAAAAAAGAAATGACATACTAAGAAAAGCCTTTTAATTGGCAAATATAAGTAAATGACAAAGAAAGCTTACTAGTGGCAAGCCAATCAAAATGACTACCTAAATCCAGATTAAGAAAACTCTTAGAAGAAAGGTATTATCCAGGTATTCTGCTCTTGAAGAACTATTTTTAAAACTAAGAAAATTACCTCCAGAAACGAGGAATTTACATCTGTTAGCAGCAATTCTCAAGTTGGCTGCAAGAAGACATTACTTATACTAAATTCTTCACAATTTATCTCTCGCAGATTCAGCATCCAGAATCTGTAACCAGGCCCAAACCCACTTAGCAATACCTGTCAAATCTCTTCAGACAATTTCACTGCCAAGGACCTGGAATTAAACATAGGTAGAGAATTTGTTTTACCTATCTTCAGCGACATCTAGTGCTAAGAAACTAAAACGCACCCTACAGCAGAACATTTATTCCTATTATCACATTAACTGCATATTATAAAATAGGAATATGTATAACTCTAAAACGCACGGCTTTTTCCATAATTGGAATTGCCAGTTGTCAACTGTCTTCTAATACAAAATTTAAAATATCTCATAAGATTAACCCATTGAGAAGATATACTTGTTTGTTTGGTTGAGGTAAAGAAATTATTTTATTCTCCAATTTTTGTTTGTTTTGTTTTAAATGCAAACACATCTTTATTTAGTAACATTAGTGATGTTAGAAGATTCTACAGACATTAAAAGACTTCCTCTTAAATTTAACCAGAAAGCACGCTGGCTTAATAAAATCATAAATACAAGCCATTTTAGAAAACCAACTTTCAAAATCTCAGAAGGAGAATAATTTAAATGTAAATGAAGCTCATTATATAGAACGGTTTGGTGATTTTAGTATGCCATGGGCTAAATTCTGTCTCCAAATTTTACACATTAAAATCATATTCTAAAAGATGTAGTGTGGCCATACTCTCTTCATCAAAGTAAAGTACCATTTTGGTACTATGAATCTAGGTATTTGGAAACCATTTTAAAAGAGAAGTAAGATATTAAAAGCACTGGATTAAGAGTGAGAAAACAGAATCTAGCCCTGGTTCTACCTCTAGAACATTGAGACCACATCGTTTAATTTCTTTTGGCATCAATTACCTAAAAAAAAAAAAAAAACAAGGTAGGGCGGGCCAAGGGAACAGTTTAACCTAGATTCTTTCTTGGGCCCTTTGTTCTAACAGCCTATATTCTATGAACAAGATGATTTGTAAGATCTCACTGAGCACTGTTTTGAAATCAGTATGGAGTACACAAAGATCTCTTTAAGATGTTTAGATGATGACTCTTGACCTGGATCAGACACACTAAACTGCAACCACCATGACCTTGTACTTTCTAAATCATAAATATTGTCTAAAGCATTTTTTTAACTTAATTTAAATTTATTGGGGTGACAATTGTTAGTAAAATTACATAGATTTCAGGTGTACATTCTGTATTACATCATCTATAAATCCCATTGTGTGTTCACCACCCAGTCAGTTCTCCTTCCATCACCATATATTTGATATCCCTTACCCTCATCTCCCACCCCCCCAGCCCCCTTTCTAAAGCATTTTAATAAAGGTCTTCAGAAATCATGTAATTTAAGTGGGCTTTGCTGCTAAACCAGGATATTCATTAACATTCTGGTTAAGTGAGGTTTTGCCACCACAGTAAGCTTAGATCGTGTTTAGTTTGCAGGGAATGCTCACCATAAAGATTTTCTAAGATAAGCAAAGACATCTAAGTAATTGTATAATATGCCTGGAGTTTTCTACTATGGCTATTACTCTTATCACTTTGCAGAAAGCACTTCGACATAGCTAAAAGAAAGAGATATAGAACAGCTAAAAAGAGACGGGGTGGAGCGGGGGGTTGAGCCAGCAGAATGAGTAGTCAAATTCAACAAAGAAGAAAGTAAATAATAAGGTAAGCTGAACCCAAAAAGCCCACCAGATGTGGGTTGGCTCCAGATCACTGCACTTTTTATGTCCCAAGTATCTTAGAAAGTCCCCGTGGACATTTGTGAAGAGCTGGTGACTGAGTGAGTGACAACTCTCCCAAATGGGGGTGGCAAGTTCATGCATAAACAAAGTAAAGTGAGATGGAGAAACCTGGAGGAGCGCCCAGTGACCGAGGACATTTAAACGCTGGGACAACTCATGTGTTGACAAGGTCTGAGGTGAAGTCAGTCAGGAAATGAGGCTAATTAAAAATAATGGGGAGTTTTCTTTTATACTATCAGAAAATTCAAAACAGAACCATAAGAGGACACCACTACACACCCAATGAAAATGCCTAACATGAAAAAAAAAGACAGAAAGCAGCAAATGTTGGTGAAGAGGAGCAGCAAGCAGGCCTCTCATCCGTGGCAGGTGGGAGTGTAAATGGTTCACTGTGGAAAACTGTTTTCAGTATCTACTACAGCTGAATGTCCACTTGCTCTGTGACCCAGCAATTCTACTCCTGGGTACACACCCAACAGAAACATGTACATACTTTCACCAAAAGACATATAAGAAGGTTCACAGCAGAACTATTTCTAACAGTCAACACAAGTAAACAACCTAAATTCAAAGACTAGAATGAATAAACAAACTGTGAGATAGCCACATTATGTAATACCATTCAATAATGTAAATAAATACAGTTATGTGCAAAAACATAGATGGATCTCACAAATATAATGCTGAACATATAAAGCCAGTCACACACAAAAAAAAAACACACACAAAAAAAAACATTCTGTAAGATTCCATATGTATTGAGTTTAAAAGCAGAATAAACAAAGCTATGCCTTTAGCAGTCAGGCTAGACATCCCCCTTGGAGGAGGGAGCTGAAGCCTGTATAGCAGGGACACTGAGGGGCTGAGAACGTTCTATTTCTTCACCTGATCACAGGATATGCGGGCGTGTTCAGTTTGTAAAAATCCATCAAGCAGTAAACTCATAATGTGTGCAATGTTCTGTATGTATGTAAAACATAAAAACATAAATGCCCAGACTGAGAACAGGCTCCGCAAGACACATTCAAAAATGAAGTGTGGTCACACACACAAAAAAGTCCATCAGTAAGGGACAAAAAGGACGTAGTCACTGAAGATCCCTGAATGCACAGAAACAGGGAGGGTCCCCACACCCAAGACATGGAGCCCACAGGTTAATCTCATGCAGCGTCCTGAGGAAAAACCCAAGTCCTTCTCAAATAGAGGGAACCCTCAGAGCTCACCTAGACCAGCCCACCCCGTATATGATTGAAAAAACTGAGACTGAGAGAGAGAGGGTGTAACTTTGTCAGTCACACAACTAGTTAGGGATAAATCCAAGTGTAAAAGCCAGGTCATCTCAGTTAATAAGTCTTAAATAACTATTACAAAAAGGAAAGATATTTCAAAAGAATGACTTATGTGACCACCCAGAACGGGTACGAACTCAAGAAAAAAACAGGCTTCTGTCTACTTCATTCAAATGACATAAGGAGTGAAAAGGTGAAGTGAAGCACACACAGCATCCACAGAGAGAAGGGCACCTCAGAAGGAGGGAAAGAGAACGCAATCTTGGAGAAATCTGGGAACACAGCACATTGCAGATGAAATATAGCAAACTATCACTTTATCTCTACATTTTCTTTCTTCATATGCAGCACTCAAAATAATACTTTGCACGTCTGAACCACTTTTCCCTGCCAAAGAGCACATTTTAGATCTCTGTTTTATAAACTATCATTATAATAAAGGGCAAGAGAACAATTACATAAAACCAAGTCTCATATGAAGTAAAATATTACCTATAAAGATAGACAAACACACACAGCTGGCTGGATACATTTCAAAAATAAAATCTGAAAGATGCCCAGAGAAAAATCAAATGCTAATAACACATGAGGAGAAAAATAAATAACTGGGGAAATAACCATGACTCTCTGCTTAAGTAAAAGACTAGAAATGAGCCAAGGTAAAAAGAGATGACTAAGCCCAACCTTGGTGGGGAAAAAAAAAAAAAAAAATCAGACTCATTATTAAAGAAAGAGCATTACAAAATACAAAAGGAAACCTGAGCCATTATTTCAGAGAAAGTAAATCCTGTCTTGACATTTATAGAGATAACAGGGCAGATGGTGCTTAAACAGTGGCCATTATCTATTTTGGTTTTTAAAACACTGATGAACAACCAAATTCACTGCAAATATAGGATCACTTTATAAGATTACTTTTTTTCACCAATTTTTATAACATGTAAAAGCAAAAACGACAAAGGTCAGAGAAAGAAAACAAAAGCCAATGCATTTGAACATGAAAAAAATTGAGGTCAGTTTCAAACAATGAAGAACTAGAGAGGGTCACGAGCCCAGACCTCGAGACAGGGTTCAAATTCTGACTTCACCTCTTCCTTCCTTAACTGTGTGCCCTCAGTTTCCTTGTCTGTAAAATGAAAAAAATAATATACCCACCAAGGCTGCTAAATGGGACAAATTAATACATGTAACACCTAAATCTGCATCTTGTACGTGGCTATTGAACATCTGACATGTGGCTAATGCAGTGGGAAAACTGAGCTTTTAACTTTATTGGCTTAAATTTTTAATCTACACTGAATTAAGTGACTGGAAACTCTTAAATATGTTTGGAACAAGCATAGCTACTACGAGAACCTGCTTTTCAACAATAAATTTTATAAAATCCAAATACAGATCAAATATACCTGATAGAAAATTGAGCATCTGAGTTGAAATACATTGTAAATGTAAAATTCATGCCATGTCAAAGACTTATTAAGGAAAAAAGATCACAAAATATCTCATTAATAATTTTATAGTGATTGTATCTTAAAATGGCAATATTTTTGCATAATGGATTAAATTAAATGTACTGTTAAATTAAATGTATTTCAGCTAGAAATAGCTGAAATTAATTTGGCTGCTAGAAAATTTTAATGTGGCTACTAGAAAATTTTAAATACCATATGTGGCTTGCATTACACTTCTATTAAACAGTGCTGACTTAGAACAATGCCAGCACATAGTTAAGAGCACAACAAATAGTATCCATTATTATCCCTATTCATACTATCATGATTGCTGGATGTAAGGCAATTAGTGGGGAGGGGGGGGATCCAAAAGCAATTAAAACATGTCTCCAGACCTCAGAGTCTAGCAGAGGAAAACCAGACAGACCATAAAAGCTTTATAGAGAACAAAGTAATAAATATCTAGCTGTGAATAAAGGACACTTACAGAAAAAAAAAAAATGTCCACAAAGATTGTATTAAACGTATTGAAAACCTTTGAAATTGCCATTCTAAAATCTAAGAAATCAGAATTTGTGTTAATCGCCCAATTAGACTAGATGAAAATAGGGAGAAGAATTACCTGAGGTATTCACACAGCCCGAAGGCCAACATCTGCAGTCTGTGGACAGGCGGTTTGGGTCCTGCTGGGTCCAGACCTGACACTCTGGGACAGGGAGTCTTACCTTGCTCCCTTGGCCCAGCTCACGCTGAGAGCCAGCTGGGTGGGGAGTAGAGGTTGTTTGGATCAGGGATACATAAAGACTGGGCCGATGTATGCAGGAGAAAAGCAAGTCAAACTATAATCCAGATGAGAACCAGAAGAGGGGCCCAGTGAATGTATACACACCCAACAAAAAAGGTTCAACAATGTTGGTAGAAGCACTATTGATAATAATCCAAATGTAGATAATCAACAATAGAATGGATAAAAAGAGTAGAATATTCACATAATAAAGATTAAACTACTGCTAAACACAGCACAGGTGAATCTTAGAGACAACGTGCCGCACCAAAGAAGCCAGAAACGAAAACAGAATGCACTGCATGATTCCATTTGAATGAAGCTCAAGAAAAGGCAAAACTTATCTATGTAATAAAGGTCAGAGCAGTTGTTACCTCTGGGAGAGGAAGACAGAAAGTAATGGTCTGGGAAGGGACAAAGGGAACCTCTGAGGAGTAGGAAGTGTTCCGTATCTTGATCTGGGCATGGGTAACGTGGTATATACACAGGTTAAAATTCATGAGCGGTATACTTCAGATTTGAACTATACATTTTTTCACTGAGCTGCACTCTTAAGACTTGCACACTTTGTGTATACTGAACTTCAATTAAACAATAAATCATTTTTTAAAAAGTTCTATGAACAAATCACCCTATTTAACAAAAAGTATCCTATTCAGCTGAAATTTATTTTCAAATGGTATTAACCACTGCATTCAAATGCTTGCATGAATGTACAATTTGGGGACTTCAAACATTGCAAGAAGTGGGGCCGGCCCGGTGGCTCAGGTGGTTGGAGCTCTGTGCTCCTAGTGTCGAAGGTACTGGTTCTATTCCCACACGGGCCAGTGAGCTCTCAACCACATGGTTGCCGGTTCGACTTCTTGACTCCCACAAGGAATGGTGGGCTCCGCTCCCTGCAGCTAAGATTGAACACAGCACCTTGAGCTGAGCTGCCGCTGAGCTGTAACTGAGCTCCTGGATGGCTCAGTTGGTTGGAGCGAATCCTCTCAACCACAAGGTTGCCGATTGACTCCTGCAAGCGATTGCGGGCTGCGCCCCTGCAACTAGAAAAAGGCAACTGAACCTGAAGCTGAACTGCACCCTCCACAACTAGGATGGAAAGGACAACTTGACTTGGAAAAAATCCTGGAAGTACACACTGTTCCCCAATAAAGAAAGTCCTGTTCCCCTTCCCCAATAAAATCTTAAAAAAAAAAAAAAAAAAAAAAAAATGCAAGAAGTACTGCGCACTGTTTTTTTTTTGTTTTTTTTCCTGAGAGCATACACTCATGCAAGAAACAATTGGAGGTATGTTTTAAAGAATGATATTCCACATGCCCTAGGGCTGTGAGTCCCGACTTTTGTGAGGTTCAGGGTACTTGTGTAAAAATAGAGATTTGGGGATACCATCCCACTAATTCTCCTTGGATGAGTCTTCAGAGCCCAGAATTTGGTCTTTTTATAAGGTTCCCAAGTGATTCTGAGTGGAACCACTTCTGCATGGAAAACCAACTTCTATGCCATGTAAAATAACTCATATTTAAGTTGTTTTGGGTGAGACACTGGACACAGCATCTTAGAGAAGTGTCACAGCAAGTTCTGTTGCTTGATTTCATTCCAATCTGCAGGAATGCCAATATAACTTTTATTTTAGTGGCAAGGACAAGAAAGGCTTAAATATAAAATGCGTACATTAATATTGGATCTAGAAAAAAATGACTATCTTCGATGATATCTGCCTTGTTAGATTCTTTCAAAGAGAAACCACAGCTATTTGAAACTAATTCCTCTCATCTATGGGAAACAGACAACTTGCTCAGGAAAGCTGTTTTTAGCGGGCAAAGCTGGTACTGTGTAAAGTGTTACATAAGATGTTAAAAATGTATAGCAGCCACCTCCCCCCTTACAAGTATCAGAATATCCTGGTAATAAATATCCACATGCAACCTAGGTCCATCTTTTTTTTTTTTTTCAGTAGATGCCCACTGCTAATTATATTGTCTTACAGATACATACTTCTTAAAACTATCACTTTTGCTAGGAGACTTGGAGCTCTGGTCCCTGCTGTTAAGAGAAACTACTGTCATCCTTAAATAATGCAAAGGCAAAATCAACCAGAATGCTAAGGAAAAGTAATTTAAAACCTGCTGTTGTGTTACAGATGGAGGGCAATGCCAACTCACTGTTCATAGTAACTGTTGCTAGGTAGACTGGGCTGGGAAACACCAAGCTAAAGGGGTCAACTGGAAATTAAGCCAAATTCAAAACCACATGTGAAAAGCGGGAGAAGACAACACCACCCACATTTAGAGTGCATTTTGAATCACACAATCAATCTAATGGAGAAAAGGAAAATGCATTTACATATATGGCATTTGCTGTGTGCCATCTTTCAATTCTAACACCAGAAAAGAGCAATTCTTCCTGTATGGAATGTGCACATCACAATACAGACATTCAGTTGGCCCTTTCACATAATTTTCCAGATGAATATAGATAGGACTTCTGAGTCATAAAGGAAATATTCAGAAATATTTTCTCTTAAATAAAAGAATGTTTCAACTAATTTGCATCTCCTGTTTGCCTTGACTGTATCCTACACTACAGTAAGTGACCAGGTTCTATGTCTGCAGTGGAAAATGTGGATGATATCATCAAGATTCAGCTCCCCCCCCACCCCTCACCTCTACCCCCTCACTCCCCGCCCAACCTCACAGTGCATAGCAGCTGTGGCAAAGGGGCCTGACCTCACCCCAGCTCAAAAGGTGGGACTTGCTTCATATCTCAACCAATTAGGGTAATCCATTTCCTTATCAAAGTGATTGGCTTAGATAACCTAGGCCTAAGTTACTCAGCACAGGGCCCCAGGGATTGATTCAGAAATGCACAAATCTGTACAAACATGAGAATTTTGCTGGGGACTCTGAAACACACATACTCTTTGAATTTAGATGGTGAAGGGAAGCAGAGTTTGCCAACTTAAAATATGCCTTTTGGGACACTGATTTTAAGGAACAAAAGACTCAGGAAAACTCTTTGACCCCCTTCCTTTACCTGCTTAAAGGAATTTAGATAAAGGACCCTCTCTGTGAAAGGAGATATCATCACAGATAACTATAGTTTAATATAAACTAGTGTGTGATAGGGAGGAACCTAACAGGCCCTTTTGATGAAAGTCCTCTTTGTGCCACACTGTTAAAGATGGCCCAGCAAACATTTTTTTTACCCAACATTTGCTTTTTATCCCCATGTGAATTGCCTTCCTGCCCTTTGAAGTCCCAAACCACAATCCCACCCCGTCCCCTTAGCTCAACTGCTCAATGCTTCCTTGGGTCTCACATCTTATAGCACCCCCAAAAGTACATCCGTAAAATAAACTTTGGACTTTTTCTCCTGTTAATCTGTCTACTTACTAGCCCAGCTAGAAGAACTTAGAAGGTGGGAGTAAAGTGATTTTTTTTCTGTTCTCTTACTTCCATTCTGAGAGCAGAATGCCTGAACATGAAGTCAATATACTAAAAAGGCAAAACCAAGAACAATCCCAGAGAACCAAAGCCAGTGTCCTGATCAAACCATGCCTAAATCCCACCCTGCCTCCACACCATTCCTCTTCTGTGAGCTAATAAACCCCTTTACCATTTATTAAGCTAGTCTGGACTTGGGTTTTCTGTAATTTGAAATTAACAAACATAAAATGCCACATGATAAAATTTCTTACAAGTAATGCCATATTGTAGATGCAAAAACTATACATTTAAGAGTTTCCATATATGTAACTTCTGGTTTTTTCCTGCCCAACACGCAACCCAGTTTTACATGTAACAGGATGGAGGCAGAGAAAACAAAACAAGTAAGAAAAAACGGTCACTTATATGTGGAATCTAAAAATAATTAATTAATTATTAATTAAAAAAAAAAAAAAACTGAACTCCTATAGAAAATAGGTGTTTGCCAGAAACAGAGCTGGGAGAGTGAAATGGATGAAGGTGGTCAACAGCACAAAATTCTAGTTATAAAATAAGTCACTGAGATATAAAATATAGCATGGCGACTAAAGTTAATACTGCATTGGATATTTGAAAATTGCTGAGAGCAGATAGTAAAAGTTCTCATTACAAGAAAAAAAAATTTATAACTACGTGTGGTGAAGGATATTAGTGACACTTATTGTGATGATTATTTCCCAATATATACAAATATTTCATCGTTAGTTTGGATACCTGAAATTAATGTTACATGTCAATTATACCTCAATAAAAAAAGAAAAAATTAATAACATCACTGTAATGTTTACAACCCTGACTGTGTACTAGACACAGTTCTAAATACATGTGCTCGTTTCTCACCTTGTACGGTAGGTACTATTATTGTCTCCATCTCACTGAGGTTCTAAAAAACAGAAAGGTCAATGTGACAAAGGTCAAAATAACGCATAGATAAAAATCATAGGCTAGACGGGCCGAGGACCATGTCCTCACTCCCAGGCTCACTCTACCACCACCCACTCCTTTCCAAACTCACAACTCTTACAACTCCTCCAAGGTGATTTCAATGTGTTTCCCTGAGTGACATGAACAATAAACTGCTTGTACTATGAAATGGTCGTTTTCGAAGCTTCCCTGCCAACAAAACCAAGTTCCTAGAGTTTAGCCAACCCAGTGATTCAGGAGTACATAAAGCACACTTCCACACGACCAGGCAATCTTTTTCTCCCTGATCGTGGCAATAAATATGCAGTAAGAGCCCGTCAGCAAACATATCTCACTGCAAAAGATCAGAAGGAAAATCCCATATGTATTCAAAATAATTTACTGCATGGTACCAACATTTAACAAGATGCATTTGACTTATTTCTGAGCCTTTTGCTCCAGAAACGTTATACAAAAGAAAGAACCAACATACACTTGCAATACTTTCATCTATGAGAAGTTCCTTCAAGAAGAAAACTGCCATGGAAAACATGGTAGGCTTGACATTATTAACAACGTTAGAGCTGGTTCTGTGAATCGTTCGCTTAGCCTGTGACTCTGCCAAGTTCTTCAGTCAACCTCCAGTGCTGGAGCGCAGACAATCATCTCCCCTATTAATTATCAAGTCCCAGTTTCAGAGAACAATTAACTTTATTTCTTTGTGTTTCATCTTAAAAACAGTTGCACAAGCAGAACTTTAGAAAAGGGAGAACACACAGTTTGATGGAAATTAACAGCCAGAATCTAACTTTAAGGAAATGTTGACAAATTATCAACTGCATATAAATAAAGTGCAATAACATTTTTTTTTTCTTGCTTCAAGAAAGAGGCAATAGATAGTATGCATGAATGCACTGAAAAAAGATAAAGGGTTTTGCACATGGGGGGCACTGACTTTTGTTCAAACAGACACAAAGTCATCCACATTAGTCTGCAGATGAAAGCAGGAACACAAATAATGTCTCACGATGCTCTCTCAATTCATCCTTATTTGAAACCCTCATCCCAAATCCTCACTCCTTGCAATACTCTCTTCTATGGAAAGACGGGAACACATGCTCAACTGTACACACACAGTTGGAAATCACTGGGGCTGGTTGGGAAGACAAAGGAGAACAGAGAAAGATTCTTGTGCTTTATTTTGCTTTTCCCTGCAAAAATGGAAAGAATCATTGCTTTCCCTGTACCCATGCCTTTCGGTAATTCCCTCACTCCTAACCCCTAAGCTATATGGCTAGCTTTGGCCAATGGGACATTAGCAAGTGAGGTGCAAGAGAAAGCTGGAAAAATGCTTGGACATTGCAGCTTATCTCTTGCTCTTCCTACGACTCTGAGACCACCATATAAAGGATGAGAAACAAGGCCAAATCATCCCCAACTGACACCATGTCAACCACTGGCCATGTGAGTGAGGACATCCTGGACCATCCAACCCCAGGGCATGAGTGAGGGCAGCAGAAATCCACTGAGCCAGCGTGGTCCACAGAATCATGGGAAATATCAGTTTGTTTAAGCCACTGGGTTTTAGGGCAGATTGTTACACAGCAATAGTCTTCAAACTTGTCCTGAAACTTCTCAGAAATGGGAAAACTCAGTTGAGTTCAACAGGTATTCATTGAATACTTCCCATTTATAAAAACCTAGTATACAAGACAATAGAATTTATGAGAGATACAAAGATGAGTGAAACATGTTCCCTGACCTCAGGATGTTTATAATCTAACAGAAAGAATAATGAGCATACCCATAGTTACAATGCAACATGAAGGATCAAACATCGTTCCCTCCCATCTCCAGGAATGGCGCCTGTCATTCAGCTTACATTCATGAACTCATCCCCCAAACACGTTCTCCTGTGACATACAGCTAAGTGGGGCCTTTCTAACCATCCACTCGTTCATCCGGTATTTAGACCTACTGAGCAGTGAAGAAAACAGACAGAAGCTGTATCATATGGAGTCTATATCCTAACGGATATAAATTTGTAAAATTTTGTGTTTCGGGGCCTTTTTTTCAAAGTGCTATCAGTATAAACGGGTATATTAATTCGTTTAGCATAAAATACCTTTGTAAGTAAAATTAATAAAATACTAAAACTGAAAAAGCCTTTTTAAAAAAGGTAAGACTTATTTATTTTACATAATCTTATGCCTCAAACATAAAACAGTCTGAGAGATGCACTGTATTTTTTTATTAACAAATATATTTTTTAAAGGAAAAGAGATAAGAAAAGGATTAGATTATGGGAGTTTTACAAAAAAATGCCCAATGTTGGGAAAAAGTCTTCTAGCATTAGGATGTGGTCTCCACGAGGACAGGAATTTTTGCTTTGTTCACTGGATATACCCAGTGCCTAGAGCAGGGGTGTCCAAACTGCGGCCCACGGGCCAACTGCGGCCCGCAATCCATTTTTTATTGGCCCGCAGCAAATTCCAAAACTATATTTAGTTTACTTAAATAAACCAGGTGAGGCAATACGTACTTCACCTCGAGTGAGTGGCCCGGCTGTTTGTGTATTTTACCACATCTGGCCCTTGGTAAAAAATGTTGAAAAAAGTTTGGACACCCCTGGCCTAGAGCTATGTCTAATACATAAGATGTTCTCAATCTCTCAATAAATAAGTGCTTAATGAATGAGGGAAGGAGGGAGGGATGGAGGGAGGGAGAGAGGGAGGGAGGGAGGGAGGGGTGAGTGGGTGGGTGAGTGGGTGGGTAAGTGGGTGAGTAAGTGGGTGAGTGGGTGGCAGGGTTGGTGGATGGGTGGGTGGATGCAGAGGTGTATGATTGGTGTTATGACAGAGATAAAATGAGGCAAGATGGGCAAGCAAGTACAGAGAGGGTATTTTCAAACTCACAGTAATGCTAGGAATATCTTTATCAACATAAGCGTCAACCCTAGTTTATCAGAATATCAGCATGCCAAAAAGATGCTCACCACCTTTTATCCATTCTTTGCCAAAAAGCTTCCTAAAGTTTGAACATAAAGTTTTTAAAAATTATGAGATTGAAACTCACAAGGCAGTTACTGTGACCCTAAAGGTATGACCTACACATAGGCTGCAGGTGCTGAGTTGGACTGACTCTTTTTATAATAAAAACCAAAGAAGAAAGAGCAATGACTTCCAAAATTCCCACTACAGCCAATCTCTGCTTGGATGAACACTTGGAAATTCAATGTATTATCTTCATGCAGCCAAATGAGCTCTAAAGACTATTTTTAAGATGGCTGTAATTAAACAATTAAACAGTATTGTGACTGTCTGAGGTCAGAATTTTGAACTATCAAATGTCCAAATAGTTGCTAATAAGGAAGGTGACTCATGGTTGAAAGAGATGTCTCCTCCCTAATCCAAAATCTGGGCAAAATTGATGTCCAAAAATAAAATTCTATCCTAGAGGTACCCTCAGGTTCAATTTTTGTACCAAGAAGAGGTCAAGATTAACTGATTGTAAAGGAGACACAGGCCACAAAAAATGTCTCTCCGATGTTTTTTTCGTAGATTATCTGGAAACCAGAGGATTCAGCACCCTGGGCAGTAGGAATCCAGAGGGCCACAAACTTGGTCTGTCACAAGCCCACTGAGCAACAGCCCATTATTAGTGCTGCTTCCAAATCAATTATGCTGCCCAATACACATCTTCTACACAAAATGGAAAAATGCAGACAGTGGGGGAAAAATCTTTTACAGGTTGCCAAAATCCTTGAGAGACACTAGTTCAGCTGACTGATTCTATAATAAAACAAAAATAAGTTCGTTTAACGTATGCCTCTCCATGAAACTTCAAATGCAAAAAATCTTAAGCCAGTAAAGGATCCCAATTTTGTTTTACTATATTTCTTATTAGTCAAAGCATTCTGAAAGAGTGAAAAATTTTCTTCCATCAGTGTGTTATCTACTCCTGCCACAAGCTTGAAGTAGCCTGCCTCTTCTTTTCCTCAGAGATGGTATATCAAGACACTAGCACAATTTAAACTTAAGTCGTTTGCATTAGTAGGATCTCATCATCACATAGATTCCAATACACTCCATTCTCCAAATTCAATTCAACAAACATTGTTTACTGTGTGTGAGAAAAACAATCCATATAATTAATGTCTGAAAAAAAACAACTTTAATTCAACTTACACTTATACAAATAACTCACTGATTTTCAAGGACAAGCCTCTCCAGTTTCAGCCTCTGTATATGAGCAGCCTGCTTCCTCCCTCTCACCCCCATGCCAAGTCCCTGTCAGATGTCTTGTACACGGGAAAGAAAACACAACATCAAGTTAGGTACTGGCTATGTCTTTTAGTAAGGAAGAGGCCCTATGTATTAAAAAATGAGAAGAATAACCAATGCTGGGGGGATTCAAACAGGGCTGCAAGCACCACTGTGCAGTTCAGCTCCGCACTGATACTGCACGGTTAGTTCTCCCTTCTGTTGCACCATCTGTCAGACACTTGGGAGCGTGGTGCTGCAGTCCAAACTGTCTGTGATTTATTCTGGAGCACAGTGCTTAAGGAGTTATTTGGAAGTCAGATAACATATCTTTGAGCATTTTTTTTTTCATTGTTTATAAAACACTGGAACAGAAAAACCAAAATGCATACAAACCAAAAAGGTGTATAAAAGGTGGGGTGGGGAGAAAGAAAGTGGAAGTGGACAAAGAATTGGGGGAGTCTTCATTACTTGAAAAAATTAATCAGTAACAAAACATATGGGATTTATAAAAAGCCAAGCCAAGAGGTACACAAGTGGGGTAACAAGTAGTCACTTTATAAACCACTTGAAACACAAAGGAGTCAGTGCAATATCAAAGCTATACAAAAGGGAAACCAATAGTAAGGCCTCAGAAATGCAGATTCCGGGGCTTGAAGAAGCAGGATTTATCACTAAATTCCAATTCCCAAGTGAAGGCATTTGAAGGCATATTCAGCCAGGATAAAAAACACACTGGGGCAGCATTTTAAGAGACCAGAAAGACAAACCAAAAAAACAGAAGAAGAGATGGTAACAGACTCTGAGGAGCTGGCAGCAAACACCAAGAGACCGGGATGTGACCAGTTCTAACCACGAAACAGAAACAACTTCAGTATTTAAATCCCAGAGGCTTTACTACAGAGAACTGGTCACTCAGCAGAAGGAGGGGCTGAGAAGCCATCACGGATGGTGAGGCCACCCACAAACTGACAACAGCAGGAGATCAAGGTCACCCCTAGTAGGGGGGACAAAGGACAAGGAAGCGTTTTTGGAGGCCAGGGCTATGTCACTTGGGCTGCATCTGGGATGGGCCTTGTGGATGCCGTGTGAGGCAGGAGGGGGCAAAGTCTGGTTTCTCCCCAACCTTCTAAAATGAGTCTCACAGAAGTACGGAAAAGGGCAGCCCACGGCGCTCAGCCCCGACAATACACGGCAGAGCAGGAGAAGGGGGAGAGGGGACCTGAGCCCGAGACTGCTCCACGTTGCCTCAGATTTTCTAACTGAGCACTCAAACTTTAAGGTGCAGACACATCACCTAGAATACTTATGAAAGTACAGCTTGTGACATAGGAAGGCTACAGTGGGACCTGACATTCTGCGTATCTAACCAGCTCCCAGATGATGCTGATGCTTCTGGTCCGAGAACCACACTTTGAACAGCAAAGATCTAACTGGCCCAAATGAACATCTAAACTACAATCAAAAGGAATTCAGCCACATTCCTTCCAAGAATAGAAATACACAGTCATATATAAGTCTTTCAAATAGGAAAGAGAAAAGTAAGATGGATCATGTAGGTAGAACATTGCGAGGGCAAGACTACTGCCCACACGCCACTCCATGCTACTTTTCTCACTGGGTCATCAGATTTGTATGGTTCAGAGTTGTTATGGGCTGAAATGTGTCCCCCTAAAATTCATATGTTAAAGCCCAACTCCCAGTATCTCAGAATGTGACTGTCTTTGGAGATCGGGCCTGTAAAAAGGGAATAAGTTATAATGAAGCCATCAGGATGACCCCTAATCCAATCTAACTGGTGTCCTCATAAGAAGAGGAGATTAGGACACACAGAGGGTGGCCAGAGGTGCAGGCACACAGAGAAAAGGTCATGTGAGAACAGAAAGAAGGTGGCCACCCATGAGCCAAGGAGACAGGCCCTCAGGAGAAATCAACCCTGAAGACACCTTGATCTTGATTTCTAGCCTCCAGATCGGTGGGCAAATAAATTTCTACTATATAAACCAAACTGTCAGTAGTATTTTGTTATTGTATTAACAAATTAACATAAAGCTGTTTGTTTTTGTTTCTTAATACTACTTGAATCCAGTACATTTTCACTGCATGCCTCTTGGTGAGAAGCAGAGTGCTAAGAGTTGGTACACAGAGTGACAGAGCCAGTCCTTGCCCAGATCCTGCTCCAGTTTAGAGGGCGATGCCAAGACCACCAAACTCAGACGATGAATACAGTGACAGAAGTAAAACCAAATGTTATAAAAGCCAGAAAAAAACAACATCATTCTACCTGGGAAGTGGGAAAGAAGAATGATCAGAGAGCGTTTTAAAGTGGATTCTAACAGTCAGAGAAAAGGGAAGTACCTTGAATGATAGAGCAACACAGGCAAAGCCCACAGAGACAATACAAAACCCAATGCCCAGCTTTGTGCAGGGACCAGCAAGACATCCTGCAGGGTTGGGTGGCGTTCTGGGACAGAGGACTATGACAGGACATGTGAAACTGAGAAGATCAGTGCCTTTCAGGGCCAGGCAGGGGAGCTTGGACTTTAATTTCTAGAAAATGAAGATTAATGAAAATGAGGACTGTAGATTAAGGGGCAAGAGAGCGGATACACAGAGTACATTGTAGAGGATAATGAAACTCTCATTACCTAACTGCCTAAAAAATGCCTCTTTAAGATAAACACACTTTCCACTGTCATTAGCTACTTTCAAAATAACTGAGCACTTTATTATCTCTTACCCTGTTAACTTGGATGTTATGGACGGGGTTGCCATCAATCCTGATTTTCAAGCTGGGAGCTAGGGTATATAACAGTTGTAGATAAATGGCACTACCCAGTGAGTCAGAAAGAGAACTCAAGCCTAAGATCTGAGTTCCAAAGATCATAAAAGCCCTAGGCTCCATCCTTATCACCATGATGCCACCAACTTGGCTGAGAACAGTAGTGCCTTTTGTCAGAGCATCCGTTTACCCAGAAGCCTTTCGTTCTCTCCCTACCCCCATTCAACATGACCTTGGGTTTCACTCATCCAGAGCAAGGAAAGCCATAGACTAGATTTAAAAGAAGGGAACAAAGTTACTCCTTGGCTTTTGAGAATCCAAGAGCTCAGGATCTGGTGAATTAAAGGATTTTTCAAGAGTGATTTTGACACTATGAGATCTTGGCCTTACACACCGACTTGAGTCTTCTACCCCTGCATGAGAGGGACTCCAATATATTCCTGAAGCAACTGCTCATGATATACTCTGACCAACTACTCTCAGGTCTCATAACTGAAGCAGCACAGACAGAGTAATAGAAAGAACATCACTCTGATAACCGAGAAGATGGGTTATACTCTTTCTTTAATCGTCTCCGCAAACAACACCTATGAGTCTTCTCTGAAACTACCTGTCAATAAAGTTGGGCAAGAAAAAGCAACAGGGCAGGTTCTCACTGTGCCAATAAAAACCAAACTGGTCCTTGTATGTCCCTTCAATCCCCTGGATGTTTCAATTCTCTCAGTCTTCTCCCCAAAGGTCTCTCCTTGGATGTTTAGAATTTGGGGCTTGGAAGGGATGATGAGTAAACAGCCAGGTCCTAATGAAGAAGATAATCCTGGAAACGCACTACTTTATGGGGCCTAGCCGTACAAAATGGGCAAATTCGGTAGAAGGGCAAATTCCCAGAATTTAAAGATTCATATTTTAACACAGGCATGTGTAGGGTAAAACCACTGATCTCAAAGTAGGATTACCTATTTACACCCTTGACATGGCCTTATTACAGGTAAAATATACTTCTTCCCCCCTTGACTTTCAGTTCAGCCAAGTGACTTGCTTTGCTCAATGGGATGCTAGCAAACATGATATAAGCAAAAGCTTGAAACGTGCTCATATGATGAGGCCTGCCTGCTTGTACCTTGGCCAAGACTATGAGAGGAGCATGCCCCGGACAACCAACTGGTCAGAGGATGAGAGACACGTGAACCCACCCACAGCCTGAATCCAAGCCCAGCCAAACCTACTTGACCAGCAAACCCCCAGCCAATCTACACAAGTATGACAGAATAAATGTTGTTTTGAGCCACTGGGTTGGAGTGGGTGCTATGAAGCATTATTGGAACAATAGCTGACTGACGGAACAGTCAGATAGCAGAAATATGGGAAAGGATTACACAAACCACACAGATGCAAACTCATCGAGTAACAACCTCTCCCCCCATCAATTTCCAAAGAATGTTTTCAAAAACATTTGAGTAGCCTTTCTTCACCTCAGTCCTCAGGCACTGTCTTCCAGTAAGACGTGAAGACAGCCCTTATCAAACATGAGCAGAAAACGCCTACAGATTTAAAGCACAAACACCAGCAGAGAAATCTAAAGTGGGCTTGAAAGGTCAAAGGAAGAGAATAATTTGAAATACGATTAGCCTTTCTCATAACCTTTAACACCTAGCACATATCACATTTCTATTCTTTTCATCTGAAACGTTATAAAAGTGGTAAGATTTATGAAAAATAGACCTGGAACTGGAAAAGGATTTTAGCTTCAGCGCCCCAAATCACCTTATGAGAAAAAGCAAAAGACAAAGTTCAGGGGTTCAGCAAGGTGGCTCTCCGTGTGGATATCTTTGCAGGGATGTTACAAAACCCCCACTACAGTGACAAGGAGAGGCACAGCAGCAGAAGAGATGAGGCTGAAGCCTTTCAATTCACTGCTGCATTGCTCCCTCTGCTAACAGGCATTACGTACACTAATCTTTTCAAATAGCTAACTATTTGATTTCACTTTTCCTTAAATAAAGCAGATGTAAGCCCTCCCTCTCTTTGACAAATGTACTGAGGAAAGTGTACATCGCACCATGAAAGGTCAAACAACTTAGCTGCGTAAGCCTGGGGATGCGGCACTACATCTTAGAGTTGGTGCAACTTAAACAATGAAAAATATTCTCATCTTTGGTGGTGCTTATTCCACACCTGACTATTCTGAAACGCGAGTCAAGTCTTTGTTCAGTTTCCTACACAAAAACCTCTCAACAAAAGAAACGCTGAGGAAGTACCTCGAAATAATATATTATCATCGTAGTCAGGAGGAGAGAAAAGAAAGTCTGAATGCAGAAGCCCTCATTTATTGTAGTAATTTCTGTAACTGGAATAAATGTGTCTAGGACCATCAGAACCCACCACCGTTGAGAACTGCAGCACAAACTCTGACTTCGTGAGAAACAGTCTTTTTAACCCCCAGAGCAGACTGAGCTGCCTAAATGGTGCAAGGAGAACTTTACATAATATGATGATGACCCCACTCTCTAGGAGAGCTGTTAGATGCTGAACTAAATGGCTAATCCAGGCCTTCAGTTTAGCCCCATGAAACAGTAACCATGAAAACGGGTGTCCCATTTTCATGTGAAGTGGATCCAAGTTAGGGTTCTGCCAAGACATGAAGCTAAACCTCATCTACCCAGCCTTGTCAAAATTAGAGGGGCATTTTAATCCTTTAGAAAAGTTTTACCTCAACAGACCTCAAAAACAAACATAGGATTCAAAGCCTCTGGATCGCAGTCTCTCACACATAAAGTCTGACAGATTCTATCAAAGCCAAAAATTCCATTCTGAACCTCAAACCTGGCATTGCTAACCCTCAATAAACACAGGTTTTCTACCAACTCAGCAAAAAATGGGAACATAAAGAAACATGTATTCTGAAGCAGAGAGTATGAAAAACAGAAGTCATTACTGATGTCCTTTCACAATGAGTGCTGCAAAAATGGCAGACCATCACTGTCTAGTCCTTGAGACATACAGAAAAAGTTTCTGATAAGAAATTACTGGTTTAGAAATTTCTGAAATCTAGCCATGTTGTGCACACATATTCCACAATATTACCATGGAAGCATTTTTTTTTCATTTAATGTATTGTTTTTATACAGGATTTAACAAAAGCAGAAAGGCAAAGTGCATGCCCTTGATATTAAATGAAGTTTAATATATGCCGAGTCAAAAATGGAAAAACTCCAATAAGTGAAAGCAAACACCTAAGGTATCAACATCACCTCTACGTTACAACACACAGCTTTAATGTCTACTAGCTCCCTTTCCCATTTCTTCAAAATCAAACCAGAACCCCAACCCTGCAAGTCACTAATCAATTCTACTGATCTTACCTTAAGCAAAGCACACAATAGCCTTATTTGAAGGAGAAAAAGTTTTACCTATTTAAAAGCCAACACTGCAAAATTAAGACACCTTTTCATAGTCCTTACTTTCAAAATATTTTGGGTTTCATTCCACTTATTTGTCCACTCCTTGGTCAATTCTTGAACCTAAAAGGAAAAATATACATATGTAATTTCTGCATAAAAAAATTGTGATTTTTCTTCTAGAAAGTTTCCAAACCCTTATAGCTTTATGAAAGCCTGTAAAATACATACACACACACACATACACACACACACACACACACACACACACACATCTTTTAATTATATAGCAATTCCTATCCCTGAAAGAACCATCACCAAATATAAATCAAACAAACTGATCTCATCCTACAACCTACGTTATGGCAAAGGAAAGAACATAAAAAAAACTGTCAAGTTGCCTAGAGTTTTACAACAGTCTTTTCCATAGTGCATTTAAATAAAAGCTGCTTCCTTGGATATTAACCAAAATTACGAGTTCAAGGATGACAACGTCTTATTAAATTAGTTAATTTTTTCCTGATCTTACATTTCAGAAATAGTGATTCATTCTTCTCTCTCATTAGATGTGGTGATTAAATCACCTGGGATGCTGCAGTTTTCTTTTAGGAGATAATCTGCTTTTGTAGCTAATTAATAGTTTATAAACCTCATTCTATCTTTAAAAAAAAAAAAGAGGGCTCTTAAATTGACTTTTAGTGAACGCAAAATCTTTTGATAAAGAATCAGCTTTTCTCCAGTCTGCTATAACTTAGGGGAAAAAACGTCCCCAACTGTTGAACACAGCACAGTTGTAAACTGCTTCTCAAAGTAAATGAAAATATTCTGCAAGTTCCCATAAAACTTTTTGTATGAGCCTAGTGAGTAATTCATTAAGAAGCAAAAAGTGATAACTGATTAAGAGGTAGAAACAAAAAGAATGAAAAATGTGTTCTATGAAAAGGAATATACCTACAGCTAAAAAAGAGTGACTTCTGAGAGACAGAAGAGGGGGAACTCATGCTTTCAAAGTATGTTCCCTTCTTTACTTTAGTACTCCTGCCACCTCCCCACTCCCAACAGCAGATACCATCCCACTTACACCTACCAGTCTTCCCTCTGATAAGTTATCTTATTTAACCAGCTCAAATGAGTGCACGGAATACATGTGCCTGTACTCTCACTGCTACGAGGAAGATACTTTCCACAGACTTAGTATTAAATAGAGTAACTGGAAAGAGCATTCGTGTTTTCAACCTTCATGAAAGAAAGCGTTTGTTGCAAGAAATGGAGGAACTGGGCTGATGGTTTATGCAAGAAGAAAACCAAAATCTATCTCACCCACCTATGTTGAATTGGTCATTCACTTTACTCCTCAGTTTACCTTTAATAGGGCTGTAGAACACAGAAATTAAAATCTTTTTTTTATTTTACTAATAATGTCAAAATCTATCATTTTCTTGGTAAAAAAACAAAAGACACAGAACTAAGCCTCTCTAACTTTGTGTTTTGCTTGTTTTTAATGGTTTGATACGGTTGTCCTGATTTATCTGGAACCCGTCGTACATTCCAGTCCTTCATCACTTAAGTGATGCCAACGCCATAAACTCTAATAACAGCAATAAAAGTCATAGCGCTCTCAGTGCTTTCATTTTAGAAAAGATTTCAGAAAAGGAATATTCTTATACCTTCTCTCCCTACCGAAAGATAAAGATTGGTGTATTGAATTTACTAATTTATAATAATCAGTTAACAGATTCTCACTGGCAATTTATCCAAGAAACACAAAGCACTCAGTAATAAATGCTTCTGCATTTCACCAACAGATATTTTTTCCCTGAAGAAACATAAGCCAATCAATCCTTTCCCACTTCAAATAATCCTAGCTTTAAACAAATTTTAAGTATGCCTTGAGTTTATTTTACTATTGAATTTGAAGCAAATAATCTTCATTTATAAAATTAAGAAAAAATGCAAACGTGATATTAATACCACCTCTAACAATGTGACCAGGTAATAAGATTTATACACAAGCAGATGGCAAACAATTTTAAAAGGTCATCCAAAAAATAGACGAAAATTTAGAAAATATTATGAACAAGACAGGCAGTCATTTCTGTCACAGCATGTATAATGCATTCAAATTCAAATGTTTATTGGTTTCTATTAGCTTGCTAGGTATTCCTGAAAACTATTATTAGGAAACAATTTAAGACTATATCCAGACATTTCAAAGCACTCAAAATTAGAATTTGAAGTACTAAATACAAAATTTCATGAGAAAAACAGGGATTAAGAAACTAATGACTTTATTAATGCTATCATCAGCAAATTAACCAGCATAATTAACCAGGGAAATGTCACCAAGTTCCTAACTACAACCCAATTTGTATCTTCAGTACTGTGCATTCTTTAAAGAGCTTCACCAATAGAAGCCAATTTTCTTTCTCAGTCTATTTTAACAATTCACTGCAGTGAACAAAATTCACTCCAAAAATGTTCTTAATGACAGTTTCTCTTCTCACAGAGGGTTTTATTTTTAAACAAAAATAGTATAGAACCAGGTCAGTCATGAAACTGGTTTGCAAAAAGCACCAGCCACAAACACTGGCTTCAGCCACAGTATCTCTAGAGCTACTCTCTCTCCTGCTCACTTACTGCCATTCTCTCTCCCTGCCTCAAATCCCACCTTGCTTAAGAGAAACCACCTGAGCATCTACCTAGGGCACTTTGAGATTTCCCAACCGCTGCACCTCCCCCTGGAACTGAAGCAAAAGATTGACGAAACACTAAACAGTGGTCACAGTTTACCTACGCTTCAGATATGGGGATCAACGCTGTTTCATGAATGTTGAACACGGCCTCCCCTCAACCTGGGACTACTCTGAAGCCCCCAGCGGCCTGTTTCATCAGTAAGGACCACATGTGAATTTCAGTTACCCTTAATCATCACATGCCAGACAAACCCCATTTATTAGGTCAGATAACATAATGAGATACATAAGAAGTCAACTATTATGCTTCTTTAAAAATAATCACGGGGTAGGGACGGGGAAAGTTAAGTGTAACAAAGGAAGAAAATGAGTCTCAAACAGCCACAACTCAAAAGCATGCACTTAAAATAACAGAGAAAGTTGTGATTTTACAATAACAAGAAATAAGGTACCACTTACTCTTGCTTCATTCTGCTGAAGTTTTTCCTCCATACTTAAGGCTGTGGGGGAGTCTAGGAGGGCAATCTAAGATTTAAACCATAAGAAAGCAGCAATTAGTAAACAGCAATAATCTAGAAGAAGGATTTCTCCATGATATAGTAAATTACCAAAAACTGCCAAATAAACTATTAAATGGCGCTAAAAAGTATTGTCCCACACCCTCCAAAAAGTGTCACTCATACCACTAAGTCTTTATTCCATGGGCTACTTATCTCATACTTTTCGAAACCATGGCAACCTGGTAAACTTGTATTTGCAATACAAATCAGCAAAGTGAAAAACGACAAAAAGACAAATGTAACATAACTGACATTTTACCAAAGTCAAGTATGATCTAAATCTCTAGATCCTAAAGGATTCGTCTGTGTGAATAAGCACAAAGTTCAAAATTCAAAATCTAAGAAGCGTAAGTAAGTCTTACTCTACCACAGGCTTCTGAAATCCATCCATGCTGATACTGCATGCAAAGGAAAATCATTTATTTTCATTGCTGGATATTCCATATATGGTATAGCTACACCACCATCTATTTATCCATTTCCTTATCCATGTTGCAAAGGTATAAAGATTGACATAAGAATAACTAAACACCAAAATCAGGTTAGAACTGGGTGGGACAAGTCAGAGAGAGAGAGAAGAAGCAAATGGAGCCAGGAGGGACATACAGGGGGTTTGATGACACTCATAACTCATAATCTGAGAGGCAGAGACACAGTGTCCCCTCAGGCTTCATCAGAAAGAAAAAAAGAAAGGGGAGTCTTGCTCCCTCCCCATCCCACAGGCAACCACTCTTATCCAGTGTGCTGTGTAAACCTGCAATTATTCTGGTCATATGCAAGCATGTTTTTGTTGTCTTTTTAAACATAACATGAACACTATTTTGAATGCTGCCTTTTTCATTCAACAATATATTTTGGGGGATATTCAGTGTAATTAAAACTACTTGATGCTTTTTAACAATTCTAATTCCACCACAGAGTGGAATTGTATAGATATTCTATAATTTATGTCAGTGCTTCCCTATTAACGGAAATGCAGTTTTTCCTCATCTCTGGCTTTACCAGCAGTGCTACAATGACTATTCCTGTATTAGTTACCTACAATATACATGGCTGTAGCAACAGAATGAATTCCTAGAAGGGAATCTGTGAATCATCTATATATATGATTCTTTTTAAATAGCCAAGTTGTACTCCCCAGAGGCTGAGCATTTTTTTCATTACTACTATCCACTTTTCAATTTCTATTCAAACAAATATAATACCAATGAGGCGGTCTTATTAGGCTCAGTTAGACATTCAGACTAACAAGACTACCATGGGCCACACTTGGCATCTGTCCACTCAGCAGAAAGCAGGGCTGCCAGCAGGGGAAGGCAAGGTCATCATGTGGTCTCTACAGTCATCATCACAGCTGTCCAGGAGCTATTGCCTGGCCCTCGTGAGGTGACCCCACAAAGGGGCCCACCGTGGCTTAGAAGCCCACGCGAGCCCACATCTCTTGTAACAATGTCATAGGCACATCCTCTATGGGCCCTAAAAGGGACACATCTGTTATAAGAGTCACTGCACTCAAGGAAACCCAAAGCTATGGCTTCTCAACAGGGATTTATAGTTTTTATATAGTTCATCCTAATCTAGATGCAATTCACCAATTGGGGACAATTTTATCATTAGAGACGCTGCCTGGTTATATAGCTGGCCTCCCACTTTTATCCATTTACAGAGAAAGAAGCCAGCGAGTTAACCCAAGGTCAAATTCATCCTTAGTGAAGGAAAAGGAGCTTGGCTAACACATTACTTCAATGCATCACTGCACCTAGCATGTCATCTGGCACACAGATGGTATTCAATCAATATTTTAAATGAAGAAATGCAAGTCACAGACATTATAATGACTGCATCGCTATATATGGTTGATAATTTTCAAAACAATTAGTAAACCCTTTATAACAGGGGTGTCCAAACTGCAGCCCGTGGGCAAACTGCGGCCCATGATCCATTGTTTATTGGCCCGCAGCAAATTCCAAAAATATATTTGGTTTACTTAAATAAACCAGGTGAGACAATACGTACTTCACCTCGACTGAGTGGCCCAGCTGTTTGTGTATTTTACCACATATGGCCCTTGGTGAAAAACGTTGAAAAAGATTTGACCACCCCTGCTTTATAACATGGTTAATTTTACATCATCCACTATTGGAATTTTTTCATCTATAATCAAAGCTGACACATTCCTACCACATCATCAACTGAGTAGGTAATAAGTGACTGATATACACATGCAAGCTATCATGACCACCAGGACTTTTGAAAAATTATGTTATAGCACATGCACAGAAAGGCCTACCTAAGTCCTTTTTAAAATAAATCTTTGGTAAAACTAAACCACTTCCAATTAAATTACTCATTATAAGGTGTCTGTTTAGAAGAAAAATGTTCAGGATTAAATAATACCCAGACTAAGTTTACATGTTAAACCAAGAGTAACACTACATCAGAACTGCAGCAATATCAACTCCACTGACAACACACATGAGCACCTCTTGCTTCCATCCTTGCCAATATACCGTGCAATCAAGTATTTTGATTTTCACCCATCTGTTAGGTGTAAAGGACATCTCATTGTTTTTTAAGAACTTTGAGGTACAATTTACATACAGTAAAATACCCAGCTTGATAACTATGTATGTATCCGTACACATGTATATACACATTTCTCTATTCTTAATATTTGAATTTACCATATTTCAAATGACATTGAGCACACTTCCATATGTTTAGAAGCCATTTGAAACTCTCCTATGAATTGTATTCACATTATTTGTTCACTTTTCTGTCAGGTCGCAATCTTTTTCTTATTTTTTTAGTAGCTCTTCTCATAATAAAGAAAGTAGTCATTTGTTGCATGAGTTGGCAATCTTTTTCCTGGTTTGTTTTGATCCAAGAAAATTTTCATTTTGTCATGTAAATAAGCTATGTCCTCACTTATTTGAAATGAAAGAGGAGTTCAAGTTGCCTATGACAAATGTGCGTATGGCTCTGCTCCTACTATTTTCTACAGATTTGTTGTTCTTTTTTTTTCCTTTATGAAAGCTGATGTCATGTTTGATTTTAATTATAAATTGCACTCTTTGTCATGATAAAGTGCTTTTCTTCAGGCTCAAATAATGCTGTTTTTGCAATGCTTTCTTTCCCCTTGAATTAGCTGGCAGAGCTTTGCCCCGCCTTACAAACATCATATAACTGAGCTTTCCTGTGTGACCCTCTCTGAGAAGTGTCTATCTTAAAGGTTTACACATTATGATATTTCTGTTATCTATTATTTAAAGTGTATCTGTACTCCAGCTACAAAAATGAAGAATTTATCCTACTTCCATCTTCTCTCATTGTCTTCTTTGCTTTCTGACTTTTGTTGCATATCTAATATCTATATTGTTTAATTTTCTTGTTAGCTCCAGATACATTCAAGAGAGAAGAGTTGAAATATTTTCTCTCTGCCAAATTCAAAGCAGAAGTCTGAAAAGATGTTTTAAATATAATAAAAGAGAACACTTGAAAAGACAAGATATCCAAGTGCTCAACTTCATTAATCAACTGAGAAGTACAAACTAAAATCTTTCTGTGATACCACTATGCAGCCATCAGAATGGTTACAAAGAAAAATGGACAATACCAAGTGTTGGCAAGGACCTGTAGCAACTACAGCTGGTGCTTGCATATACTGACAGTGGAGTATAAATTGGTCTAACCACTTTTAAAAAAATGTTTGGCAGCATCTACTAAAACTGAACATATGTATATGTACACTTCTGATCCATCAATTCCACTCTTAGGTATAAATCTAACAGAAATACATCTGTACGTTCAGTAAAAGACATGTACAGGAAAGTCCATAGTAGCATTAATAGCACCAGAAGGAACTCCCCAAATGCTCATCAAAAATGGAATAAATGAGTTGGGATACATTTGTATGATGGAATACAACATAGAAATGAAAATAAATGGATCTGCAACTACATGAACTAACATGGACGAATATCACAAATACAATGTTGAATGAAGAAAGGGAGATCAAAGAGTATATACTGCATGATTCTATTTGTATAAAGAACAAAAATAGGCAAAACTAAAAACCAATCTATGCCTTCAGAAGTCAGGATAGTGGTTACCCTTGGTGGTACCTGGAAAGGAACTTTAAAGGGGACTTCTAGAGTGTAGTTCCTGTTCTGTTTTTTGATGTGGGTGCAGGTTCGATGGGTGAATCCAGTTTGTGAAAATTCATTGATCTGTATACTTACACTGTGTAATTTTTTATGTATATACAATACTTCAATAAAGCTATATATATATATATAGATAGATAGATAGATAGATAGATAGATCATATATATATAAAGTTTATATATATATATAAAGTTACATATATATATTTAAACTACTATATATATGTATATATAATTAGTAGAAGCAAATCCAATGCATGTCAAAATGTTTGCTTTATTTAAATTGTGCTTTTGAAACTCTAATGTACATGACATTTTGCTTGGCAAACACATAAAATTATTAAAAGTAGGAGTTTATTTTTACTTATCTGTACTAAAATAATCCTAGAAATGGAACTTTGATTTGAATAACATTCTCAATGAACCATGGCAGCATTTGGAATAAAATATTGTGGGACTATAACAATGTCATCAGAAAAATTTAAACAGAGATCGTTAATGGGCACTTAAGAACACCTGCTTATTTTATTGAGCATCACAAATTTCATTAATCTAGGATGAGCCTGTATTGTTTCACAACAATTTATAGCTTCATATTGTGATAAGTTATTTTAAATTGGGCTCCTGTTTTTTATTGTAATGTATTAAGTTTATCAATGAATTTTATCTTCAGCATGTTCTAAAATAGACTTAACCATCTTTTCTATCCTCACTACCAAAACTACAGCAACAAAAGTACTCCTTTAATTACAGCAGTAGTCTTTGGTCACAAAAGAAACAAGATAAAAGACCACAAAGTATAAGGCAACTGGCATGCACAGTATCTCTGAAAACATTCCTCAGACAGAATTTGAAAAATTTCAGTAAATTAGAGTTTTCCTGTCCATGTAATAAGGCTCCTTTCAAGGATTTCCTCAGTTTGATTTAAAGTGGCTGATTTTCCTTTTCCTTCATTCTTATAACTTAGTAAAACATTAAGTACAAGAAGTTGCACAAGAATTTTCCAAATACTTTCCTTCATACATAGTTTGGGTGATCCTATACAATCAGCCTTAAAAGTTTACTTCAGATAAATAATGTTTTAAAAACACTGAAAAAGATTCCAATAACAGGGTATATAAATAAAAATGGCTATTGTGGTTCACGTCGTAAGTTACATGAGCCTGGTAACATCACATGCAGCTGGACTACTTGTTCTGACAACTTCCCTTCACACACGGGAAAGCTCCACATCAAAAAGTAAAATGGATGTGGACATATTTTTAAGTGCAATGAGCAATTCCCATACAACTGTTGTTCACCACCTATAGCAAAGAGCTGTCAGGTGTATTTCAGGACACAGGAAACTCAGCAAGGTTTTTAACCTATCAATCTTTTCATAGGTCAAACCACTTACCAGATGTCAAGGGCTTCAAGGGCCATATGCTCCTAGATGGAAAGCTGCTCTGGAGCAAGTACTTTACATTTAAAGAAAAGTATTTTTTTAATGATACATTTTAGATATATCATTTAATATATCATTTAATTGTATCATTTAATGATGTATCATTTAATGATATATCTGTTCATAGGTTAAGAAAACAGGAAGAAATGTATCTTTATTTCTAACTCCAATCTAACTTGAACATTTTTAAAAGCTGTCCCTGATTTTCTTTCAGAGTGGACTTTCCTCACAACAGTCTAAACCTGTAAGAACCTAACTCACACTATTCATCAAGAATGTAACTCTGTATGTACACTATGCAGATGATAAAGAAGTCTACTGTGAAAAACACAAAAGGACGAGGCTCCTTCACTAGAATCCAAAAGATCCTGAAGTGAGGCTGTTTCAACAATCAGCCAGGCCCCAGGGACATCGTCTCAACCAGGCCACATGCATTTCACTGCATCACGATAACCACCTCTGTAATGGGCAAAAGACTCAGAAAGATGTGCAAACTAGTCTTTCTTTCTCTTAAAACACATTTTCAAGTCATAAAATGCATGAGTAGAATTTTAAATATTACTCCAAGCACTTCAGTTTCCTTCTACTAATGGAGATTATGCTGTTAATCCTATCGCATGTTAAATTTCCATCCATAATTGATAACTATTAGATGGTTAATCATTTTGAGTTTAGTGGATAAAATCTTACTTACACACAGAGCACATAACGCATATAAAGGCCAGTGAGAGGGTGATGTAAAGGAGAAACCAGCTAACTCATTCAAGCTTTACTTAAAACTTATTTACTCAAATCAATACAATGAGTGAGATAATTGTCTCATTAAGATCTAGAAATAGATGCCATTATTCAAAGAAAATTATCCATAAATCTCAGAAAAACCCAACCTGATTCCCTTGAGCAAGCAGCGTTTTCAGTCTGACTATTTCAGCTCGCAGCTCACGGATGAGTTTGACGTTAGCGTCCTCATTAATGGTAGGCTTGTTGATGATATTTTTGGCTCTATTTGCATAGCGAAGAGTACTTAGGGTTTCTCCATAATTGACATCAGCAGGTGAAATGGCTGTGAAGAATGAATTCAAAAAATAATTTATCTAGCTCTCTATGTTTCATTTAACACAAAGTTGGTTTGTAATTTAAAAGTCAGATTAACCCCAGGTCATTGCATAGACTAAATATTCATTGCCACAGTAATGAATATTAAAAATTATCTAGGATTTATAGTAAAGGTGTTCACTATACTAAATTAAATATCATTTTGCTCTTCTTAAGTATAAAATCAGCCATCTAACTAACTCTAAAATGAGATATGAGATACTCCACTGTAATTTAGGGAGTTTTCTCTATTAAAAATACTGGAAGAAAAGGATTTCAAGACTACAGTAGTCCCTGCCTCACCCATGGGGGTACGTCCCAAGACCCCCAGTGGATGCTGGAAACCACAGATAGTATCGAACCCTAATCAACTTCTTCAACTCAGCTGGAAATGTGGCAGCAGCTTCTTCACCAGCAGATGCAGCCTCGCCAGTAATTTGTCCATTTTTCAGTCCAAACTTATTCCTGAATCTGTGCACCCCTCCCTTATTTGCAGCAAATGGTTTGGTGTCACTTGTTTCAATGGACACTTTGCCGAAGTCTGTATATGTAGGCTCAAAGCTTTTTGGTGCAACATGTTGCCATCAATTGAAACATTTTCTGTTCATGGCTTCCACCCACAACTGTAATGCTTTTTCCATCTTAACTAAGTACTTATCACACTCTGTGACTGTAACTCTTACAGTTCGAGGTGTGACGGCAAAACTAGCACAAATTTCTTTTTCCTTCTTCAGAATTTCTATTAAATAGAAGATTTGCTTACTGTAGATCTTAGCAACTTCAGCATATATATTTTTTTCTTTCTTTATTAAGTCAAGAACTTTCAACTTTTCATTTGAAAGAAGCACTTTACAGCTTTTCTTTGGCATGTCTGAATTGCCAGTATCACTACTTTTGCATTTTGAGGCCATTATGTAAAATAAGGGTCACCTGAACACAAGCACTGCAATACCAGGACAGTGGATCTGATAACGAAGATGGCTACGAAGCGACTAATGGACAGGGAGCGTATAGAGCATGGATGTGCTGGACAGAAGGATGAGTCACACTGTGGGTGGGACTGAGCAGGATGGCGCAAGATTTCATCATGTTACTCGGAACAGTGCACAGTTTAAAACTTATGAATTGTTTATTTCTGAAATTTTCCATTTATTAATAATACTTTTGGACCAAAATTGACCACAGGTAACTAAATACACAGAAAGTAAAACTGCTGACTGGGGGGACTACTTTATTTGTATTTCTCAATATTAAGTCGAAATTCACCTATACAATCCCAGAGCACGAAAATTTTTGAAGAGTCAATAGATCAGTTGATTATTTACCCTTTAAAGCTTTGGTTAATCACACACCCGCACCACCACCACCACAAACTTTAGGGCTTAGGTGACTATACAACTGCATGTGGTGTGCACACCCCAGGGTAGATCCCTTGCCTAAGGAATGCATGGCATGGAGAGTAGACATGGAGACAGGGCAAGGGAAAAGAGAAAGGGGGAGGAAAAGTGAGGTTCGTAGGGGAAGAGCTTTTGGGTTCTCCTTAACAATTATGTTCTCTTTGTACATTTTTTCCTCTCTTCTGCTTCTTTCAGTTAATTAGTGAAAATATAGAAGTACATTACTGTTACCATTATTTGTTATATGCATTGGGGCTCTTCCCTCCCCTCCCAGTTCTTAATTTTAAATTCTGCATTTACTGCTTTCAAATATAAAACAAAGTTGGGAAATCTTTTCTTTACGTCCTTATGATGATTTTCTCCTATCAGTTAAAAGTTTCTATCATATACTTTGAGCAGAGAAAAGCTGAGAGTCATTCTGCATGTATCACAGCTGGCATAACCAAGAACATGGCAAATTTATAGAACTAGAAAGAGGGAAAAAGTTAGTAATATGATACTGCAGACCAGATCACAGGAAGTGGTTTTCTTCAAGACAGAAAGACTATTATTTTTTTAACATAAAATAGTGTTATTTCCCAATGAGACTCTTTAAAATTAAATATTTACAGTTAATTCACATGAAACACTATATGTTGAGGAAAAGAACTTAAAATTCTTACTGGCAATCATGATAGTTTTAGAGTTTCCTCCAAGGCTATCTTTTAACAACCAAGTCAAAACAGAATCTCTGTAAGGCACAAAAGCTTGCTTCTTCTTTACATGAGGATTTGCTGCATCCTGAGATAAATCAGCTGTAGAGAAAAGAAGAAACACAGGACCGAAAAAAAAAAAAATTACTAAAGTTGTTTTTTTATCCCCCCTCTAATTTGGCTTCGGAAAACCTTGAGGATATAACCTCAGTTTGTAAACATAAACATTTGTAAACATTAAACATAATTGCTGAGGGCACCACAAAGAATAAGAGGAGGCAGGAGACAAGTATAAACCTACCTAAGGCAGAAATGACATTTCCCAGAGTCACGAGGGATTTGTTAATATTCCCCCCTTCCTTCAGTCTAACCCCAGTGGCACCAGTGGCATCGGCTCGCTCACTTCCAGCAAGATCAACTAAGTGGATCTTACTCACAGTTTCACATGGCATTTCAGAATCAAATTTTGCCTGTAGTAAAACATAAAAGCAAAACTGAAGAAGTGTAAACAGTCCTGATGTTGTTTATGATACAAATTCTAATTATTTTCCACTCCTCACTGTGATCTCTCAGAGTAGGATTTTTGTTTTTGTTTTTTAATTGTGTTGTTTCATTGGCATTCTTAGTGATTATAAAAACTCCCAAAATTAAATTGAATATAATAGAACTACAGCATATGTGATTCTTAAACTTTCTGAAGAACTATTCCATTACTCAAATCACTCCGTCTTTTTCAACAAAGGCTTACAGAGTCTGACTGGGACGGAATAGGAACCTAGGCACAGAGAGGCAATCAGCAAAGGAAAATATAAATAAATAAATAATTAGTTTTGTTCTAATCTAGAAACTTCAGCATTCCAAGCACAATAGCTCTCCAAAGTATGATAAATATAGACAATTATGTAAAAGATCATTTGACCGTTATCCAATGCTAAAACATTTGTTCACAAATTATAAAAGACTGAAGAATCTTAAATACTATATCCCTTGATTCTGAATTCTACCAAAATCTTACTTTCCCAAAGACTTTTAACTACATTTACAGTCTGAACCAAAATGCCAAAAAGAAATTACCGTATTTCGATAGAAATGTAAGCCTATTAGGAACTGGGGAGGACCATAGTCATACTCTGCACTAACCAGAAAGCAGGAGAAAAACCAGTAGAGTAAATCAAAAGCAAAGGACTAACAAAAGGTAAAGATGTACAGAATTTATTGGGAGAGTTGTTCAATTGACCTCAGAGAACTTTTTTCATTTTCTTTGCTCTCTGATCGCCCTAGTTAATAAAATGCTATATCTTTGTATCTGAAGTGTTCAATGGTTAATATAGGCCAGGACACCCCCCCAAACTCCTAACACACTCTTAAGTTCTGGGAGGACCCCATATTTTTTGCGTTCCTGTGTTCTAGTAGCCTAGGTATTAAAATATTTAAACTCAACAATTTCCAGGCATATCCAAATGCCCTCCAACCCTTGATCAGAATGAATCCTTATATTTACTACTACTTTAAAATGTTCGTTTTCCTTTAATATGATTCCAATAATCACAATCAACGTTGTGGGTTGAGCTCCATGGAGTGATAATGTACAGCAGTGAGTTCCTCACCTTGGCCTCCAGCTGGCCTGACTTGAAATCCATTATCTCCCACAGAGCTTGCAACAATGAAAATTTTTGCTTAATTAAGCACAAAGCAAATTTTTTTATGTTCTGAACAAGGTGGAAGCCTGCTAAATATTTCTTAAGAGTACACATCAGGACATTTCAAATTACTGTGATTGTAACCACAGAGAAACTCAGCACACAGCACATGTTCAACTCTAATTAACAAGAAAATGACAGTCAGTCACCTTGGCCGGCTGCCGCTCCTGGTTCAACAATGATGGGTCCTCAGCTGGTGTTAATCAGCAAGTAAAGACCTCAGAGACACAGCCAAGCAGTCCCCACAGCTGCCCTTACCTGAGTGAACTTGATGGTGAAAATGGCATGAGACCTGCTACTGACGTCATTCATCCCAGTTGCTGCAGTGGTGCGATTGATATTTCCTGCATCCATAAGTTCTTCTACATCACCATAATTCTGTACTAAATGTTTGGATAAATCTGAGGGGGAAAAAAAAAGACGGAGTGAAGAAATCTTCACACATAGTAAATGGAATAGAAATTCACCTCTCTGAAATAAATACACAACTGAACAAATCTGTTGTTTGAAGATCTTAACTTATTCCTACAGTGGGGTAGTTTATAATACACTCGGGAGCTGGGCTGCCTGGGATCTAATCCCAACTCTGCTGCTTACTAGTGGACTTACATAGTTATAGCCAAGTCACATAGCCCACCACAATGCCTCAGTCACCTCATCTGATAATGCATGTCTGACACACAGGGATAAATGTTAGCCATTATCATCAACCTTAATAGCATTAGTCATAGCACACAGAAGGGAAATATAAACACTAACTTCATGCAAAACCCAAAAGCATTTTTAAAAATCCTCTTTAAAAACGTTTTATTTATTTTCTTGGGAACATTCATATGGTTCCAAAGGCAAATACTACAAAAGGTATACTGTGTAAAGGGTATACCACACCCCCTGTCCTATACCCATCCCCAAGTTCCCTTTCTGACAGGCAACCCAATGTAATCAATTCCTCCATACCCTTCTAGAAATAAACCATACATAGACAGACAATTACATATATAACAAAGACATCTTTTTTTCCTCTCTTACACAAACCATAGTTTTGCATCTTGCTTTTTTTCTATGTAGTAATACATTGAAGAATATTCTGCATCAGTTAAGGTGGGTCCTCATTCATTTTTATGGCTACAAAGCATTGAATTGTGCCATAACCAATTTAACCAGTCTCCTATTGAGATTATAGAGGTTGTTTACATTTTGTTTCCAATTACAAATAATGCTGCTATAAATAATCTTGTACACATAGGTCTTTTGAAATGTGTGTGAATATTTCTGCAGAATAAATTCTTAAGAGGTGGAATTGCCTGATCAAAGTACATTTGAAATTTTGATAGATACTGCAAAATTGTTCTCCATAAAAGGCAATTTACACCCAGCAGTAGTAACACATAAGACTGCCTGTCTCCCAACACTGTCATATCCGGCTTACTTGTATCTGCCAGAGACAGGTAATAAATGTTATCTTGAAGAATTTTTATTTTGCTTTTCTCTGACTATGAGTGAGGCTGAGCATTCTTTCCTTTATTTAAAAATCATCTGTGTTTCGATTTCTGCAAACAATTTATTCACATCCTTTGTTCATTTTTCTACTTGGTTGTTGAATCTGTCCTTATTGATTTATAGGAACTCTTTATACATTAGGGAAATTAGTCCTTTGTCTGAAACTTGAAATGAAAATATTTTCCCCATTTGTAAGTTGTCTCTTTACTTTGCTTATGGTATTTCTGCCAAATATAAAGTTTTATTTTCCTTAACTTCAAATTTAACACTTTTATTTCATGGTTTCTGAGTTGCCAATCAAAAAATTTTAAAGCCTTCTCCAAATTTACGGAAAAAATTAGTAACCCATATTCCCCCAATCTTTGAATAGCAGATTTATTAGAAACTAAATCCCTATATGTATCTACATCAGATTCTGGACGTTTTACCCTGTTTGATTATTCTGTCTCTTCATATAGCCACTTTTTAATATGTTTTAAAATCTGATGAAACAATTAAAGAGAAAACATGAGGGTACAGTTAGTATAAAAACTATTAACAATAAGAGCTATTCCATACACCACAAAACAAATACATTGCCACACACCTTACTTTGGGCATAAAAGGCAAAAGTTCAATCGAAAATTTAATAAAATGCAAATGAAGTCTTATTGGTGTACCTGATATCTGCAAGTAAAAAAGGATAAGGAAACAGGAACATCTTTAAACCCATGACCAGTTCTCAGCATTGCCTCCAATGAGACACACATGAAGGACCACAGACACAGGAAAGAAGGTTCCTGTGTGTGATTCCTACAGGCCAGCCATTACTCACCCATCTTATGCAAAATAAGTGAGAGTAGCTTCATTATAAGAAAATGCTTAAATCCAGCCTATTTTTAAAATAATTAGCAAGGCCCAGCCCTTTACCTTACCCATCATTACTTGTGACATTCCTCACAACTGACTGTGACACAACTATCACAACACAAATGCTGAGAACCATAGCAACAGGAAATTCTGTAAACGCTCTTCTCAAAAGGTAAGATTCTTAGAATTTCCTTATGGTCGTATTTTACCATTAGGGTTAGTAAAAATGTTCTGCTAAAATGCAATGCCATTTAAAAGAGACCGATTGTGGAGTTGCTTATCTTGCATTATAATATTGGAAAACGAACTGCCAAAGAGTTCTTACAGCCAGAGGAAATCCATGAGCAAACCCCTCAAAACAATTGAATGCGCAGTGAAGTATGAATTCATTAAATGAACATTATGTAAGTGATGGCACATGTCATTTTTTTACTATAATAAACTGGCAAAGTAAATTAAAATTTTTAAAGCTCACCATTATCCTATGGTTTTCATTGAAACCATTATTTTTGCACAAATTCCCAAGAAGAATAGGGCTATGAAATATTCACTCTTACCTTCAACATAAGGTCCTTCTTTTGGATGCTCACGGACTCTTAAATTGAAGGTTTTAGATGACTTCCGCCTAAGTAGATCTCTCACACGTTCATTATAAATCTCTAAGTAGCTAAAAATGTTAAATAGAACTGAATTCAGAAAAATGATTTCAGATATCAATAACAACAATACTAGCAGCAACATGCATTTGTGGGTGGCAACTATACATCAGGTACTATGCTAAGCACTCCATGTGGATTATTTCATTTAATCCCTACAGTAACCCATAGGTAGGTACTACTATTATCCCCACTTTACAGGTTAGACAGTGAAGATTTAGGGTGATTGAAAGAACCTGTCCAACGCCACACAGCCACTGAGAGGTCAAGCAGCCATGAGAACCCTTGATTGCTATGTCTGCCCTCAACACCACTGACGAGTGGTTCCCAGAAAGGTTTAATTTCAAGAAGGGAAAAACACCTCAACCCTGCAGACTTATTTAAAGATTAGATTTATAGTGATCCTACCAACATAAATAACACAAGCCTTATTTAGCTAAAAGAATAAGGCAAGTGAATTGGGTATACATTTAAAAGTCAAAAAGCTTACTACATTAAAGCAAAGCGTCCAACATTAGTGTTTCTGACCAAACTGGGTTATTTCCACCAGCCTCCCAAATCCGAATCCAAAGTGTACCCAAGAAAGTCATTGAAAATAAAAGCGTTGTGAGCTTTATTTCCAATTATCATAGTACAGGAGGGGAAAAGGCAAACTCTCCCTTTAGGAACCCAAAGGCTTTATCCATTCCTTGTGCCTACATACAAAATTTAATTTAATGGATAATTTAATCCAATAGATTCCTTGTATCCATTCCAGCCACGCTCACACTCACTCAGGCCACGGGCCCTACCTGACTTCAGTTCGAAAAGATGCTTCATCCCATCTGGTGGTTTCATTTATCCGACTGAAAAGCCCTTCACAGATCCGAGGTATTAAGCCAGAATCGCCCTGAGATGGGAAGAAGGAATGGCAACAGGTATCACTTGAAATAAAAGCTTCTGGTGATTCAGTTTACAATTTGTTGGAGTGGACTTAAGACTCATGGGGTCTGCATGCCAACCCCAGGTCTACCATCCAGGGCCCCAGACACACCACTTACCCTTCCAGAATTGCATCCTAGTCTCTGAAATGAGAGAATTGAGTTTTCTAATTTCTACATGCTGAGAAATATATATGTTTATTATATTACGGTGATATACAGTCATCAGCTGTTAATCAGTTAAATAATAGTTTGCAAACATTAGAAAACTCACTCTCTTTCACACAAGACGGTCTACAGCTATAGAATAAATGTTAAAAATCTGATCTGGTCAAATGACCAGAGAAGGTGAAATATACACTAAGCACAAAAGAAACACTAATGAAACCTCAGTAAGTCCTCAAAATAGCTCATCATTGTCTTAAAACTTAGGTGATAGGACCACATTAAAGCATGTAGGATATCACTCCTTTGATGCACTAATATCTACACAGGACTTCCTAGACAGGAAGATTTTAATATATTATATTACTTATATAATGTGGGCATAACCAATAATTTTCATGTTTCCGCCAGCATGAACAAGTTGATGAACCTCAGAATGATACTAAAGATGAGGCAAAATGTTCTTGTTAAGAAACCAAAACTTCAGAGCTTCAGTGTTTTCTTGTGAAGCACATCCCTACCTTCACTTAACCGGAAAAAAAAAAAAAATCAACACAGCTTTAAGAGATTTTTTTTTTACTTATACCATTAAATCAGCACCAATTCTTATCAAGGATAAATGGGCCTTTCATCATATTTGTTGTTCTTATTTTTTTTAATATTTTTTAAGTACCCAAACAGTACTCAATTGTAAGGTCAGAGTAATCAGTTGTAATTTAGGAGTGCTTTATAAATGTTTAACTTACATAAAATAGCTACTAGGGAATCAGCATGTAAATTTTATTTTTACAGAAGGCTTTTTTTTTCAAAGGCACAGTAAGAGAGTAGGAAGAGAGAAGTAGTGATAAAAGGAAATGCATCTATTTATTCTTCCCTATTTACTCCTCCGTACTTTTCAGCACTGAGGACTCTCCGCACAGCATCTATTTACTGATGTTAAGGAAAAGCCTGGATTTAGAAGCCAGGAAGCATGCACAGAAATACTTCCATCTGGAACGACCAATCCTCCTGTGCTGCACTCTTTCCACGCACCACCAAACCTTTGTGCTCCACCACCACTGTGCTCACCAGCAAGAAGCTCTCAAATCCTCCACTATCTCCACATCTAGAACATGCTACAGGTCAAAGAGTCAGTGAAGAGTTTTCACGACTGCACAAGAAAAGTAAAACACACAAGCACCTTCTAGATCTGGAGAAAACACAGATGAGATAAAGTTCCTGCAATAATGTCTAGTTTTCACTCTTCCACATTTTGGGACAAGTATAAGTTTGTTAATTTATATAGCATAACTACTAAACTTTACATACATACTATGTTTATAACTGCATAGATTTTATATAAACTTTAATTCTAACCCTTTTAATGTATTTGTTGGATTTATTTGGTACCTTTCTACCAAAGATTTTGATTTTTTTTTTACATTTTTCTTGGGGAAAAATGTTTTGAATAATTTAAAAAAGAACAGAGTTCAGTAATTTTATTCAAACTGTTGTGTTGGCAGGAAAGAAGAATAAATTACTTGTGGGCCCAGCATACTTTTTTGATAAGATTATAAAGCCTTCAAAAATGGAAAATGAACTGAGACTTGCATCCATTATTCATGGTTATAAACTTAAAACTGTTTCTAATTTAAAATCTCTCAAAGGAAATTTAGTCCAACTTATTACTGAGTTTTATCTTATTGCTAAAGAATGATCACAACATGAAAAGCAAGTTAGCACAGACCAAGGAGATAAAAGAGACAATTCTATCAGTCCAAAGAGAGATAATGAAAAATTTTCTTCCCACACAGTGTAAACAACGTACAGAATTTCCCATCATAGTGTATGACTTTCCCGATCCAGTTTGCCCATATGCAAAGACACAAGCATTATAACCTTCAAATGCAGATTTCACGACATCTGTGCCAAGGGTTTTGAAAACCTGAAAGCCAAAAAAAAAACACAAAAGATACAATTACCATGGATTTTAATAAAAGCCCCTTCATTATTGACAATATTCTTGAATGTCATTTTCATCTCATAAGGATTACACGATATAAATAAATCACAGCGGAACTATTAACAACAGAATATATGTGTGTACCTCAGTTTTTAATCCAAAGGAAACTTTCTAAGGAAAAAGCAACCCCGTTCTTTTTCCGACTTACATTAACAAAAAAGTTCCTGAAATATAAAAATGTAAACAAGGCAAAGTGACAATCATATCTACAAGCAGAGATGATTTTTAAATATGATGATTTACCATTTCAAAGTTAAATCAACTTACAAAGGTATTCATTCTATCAGAGCTTCCAAAAACTAAATATTCAATACCTGAAAGTCACAGCAGCCAAAAGTTATTGCCCAAACCATGCCACATCAATGCCATCATTTTAAGGGTCCAGTTATCCATGAAAACAAGGCTCTGGAGGTTTGGACAGAGCTGACTGATGGTGGGTATGGATGAGGGGGAATGGCTGTGCTCCCCTTGAGTCAGAGTTCAGATACTTTTTCCCCATTGGGTATTTGCCCAGGATGGAGAGGGCTGGAAGATGAGCTGTGTGGAGACTGGGGTTACATCTACAAGGGCCTCAGCCCATGCCTGCGGTCCCACATAGGTGCAAAGGGTCGCTCTAGGGAATGAAAGGGGGTGAAGGACAAATACTTCACCTAGACAATACAGATGAGGCAAATCAAGATGCCTGGTCATCCTAGTTACACCCCGTTGGGAAGGAGACCAACCAAAGCTTTCCAAACCCCCACAACCCTTCATGCTGCCCCTGTCCTCTCGGACTGGCACACTAAAAGCACATAAAACATCGCCTTGCTTTAAAAACAAGGCACATCAGCAGCTAAAGAGATATCGAAGCGAGGGAGTGTGATCAGGCTTTCAGTCAGAGCCAGGAAAAGTGAGGCACTGCTCTGTAGAATCACCAGAGTCCAAGATGGGAGCTTCATCAACGCCTCAGGAGTGTCTGAGTGACGCCAGGTCAGCAGGGGCCTAGGCCTTCTGGCCAGAACATCCAGCCCTTAGACAGGGCTGTTAAACACCGGCCATATTGATCTCTGCTCCACATAAACCATCCCTGCTAATAACACAGCCTGTCATCCAAGGATAAGATAAAAATACAGTCAACTGGACTTCAGCTTTCTTCAGGCACCATCTTCCCACCACCTTGTTTGGAATTTGTTTCCTTAGTCTTGTTAGTCAAAGATTTACAAACTGTCATTTCAATGGAGTCACCTCCACAAATGACCAGTCGCATTTATTTTGAGTTAAGTTTTATCCATTTCAGCTTTTGGGAGCTGATATTTTCTAATCTTATTATCAAATTCTGATGGCTTACTCAATTCTCAACTGCAATAGCAGCTCACATAGTGTTCATGCATTAGTCCTCATAAAAATGATACAGGGTGAGCAGTGTCGCTAGGTCCATTTTCCAGGGGGAGAGGTTAGGTCACCGGGCATGCACAGTGAGTGGCAGATTTGGGATTTGCACCCAGGACCTTCTGACCCAAAAGCCTGTGTTTCTAAAGGACTCACAGCCATGAGTCCCCCAGCACTCGGCCGTGTGTTCCTCATAGCCATGTGTCCCCCAAGAGGCCCCCACCCGATCTAGAAGGACCTCCCCCAAAAACACTTCTGTGAAGAAGCAGAAGCCAGGAATCTCAGGGAGACTCAGGGCTCCAGACCACTCATTTGAGTTCGTTTTCACCACTGTATATGGAATATGAGGAAAAATTCAAACTATTTCTTCAATTCTCTCTCATTGAATAAAAGGCATTAAACAAAAGGCATCGTTTTTACCATTTCATAGGGTGTCACCCTATAGGAAGAACAGCCTTCCACAAACTTCCCAAAGAGTAAAGATCGCTCATACTTTTGTCTGGGGCTAAAACAAAGTCATGGAAAATACCATATTTAAATCAAACCCAAAAGTTTTCAAAATGAAATTCTTCCCTCGGGTTAAAATCCATACCCACTATTTCACTACTACTCTATTTTCCAGCAAACTAACTCAGCTGGCATCTCTGACAGACTCAGGGGGCCCAGGGCGAGGCTGAGGCTGGTTTACATGACTGCAAAACAGGGCTAGAAAATGTAGGTGCAGAGGTGCTGAGACCCAGGTCTGGCTCAGTCTCAGTTTCAAGTAACCCACCCGAAGTCGGCTGGGACTCAAAGAAGCAGAGGACACTGTCCATATCTCAGGGGTTCTTGGCAAGGAAAATAGGCTATCCCACCGCAGCTCCCACAAAGCCGTTATCTATCAAACAGGGTAAGGAAGGAAGGGCTGCTTTATGAAACTAATGACCTGCTCTCCCCACTGGCACCAAACCCACTGAGATCCTCACCTGTCCAGGTCACCTTGCTGCGCAGACTTTAAAGCTGATTTCCAGAGTAATCCAAGGTATCATTTGGTCTCACTTGAGGGGAACTGCCCACAAGAGGGCACTGTTAAAACAAGACTCCTCTCCAGCTGGTCTACTGGGAGGTTTTCGGTTTCAAGTTTCTCCAGGGTTGAATCAAGAAACAGGTTGTGTGAGATCAAAGTCTCCCTTTCAAGTTTTCAAGAACCACTAAGAAAATTAGACCTTATTTAATAATGGTCTTTAATTTACATGAATATAGATTTAAAATGCTCACTGGTCTTTTTTTCTAAATCTAAAATTCATTTGGAAGGCAGAAATAATGGTCATCTTACTTGGTATTTGTTAAACATTTAGGGAAATTTGACTTGAACTACAGTATTAGGCATGACATATTTTCTCAAGATGCTTTTATATTCAAACGAAAGAAGAAGAGGAGGAGGAGGAAGGGGAAGGAGAAGAAGACGTCATGCTAAGTTTGCATCTTTCCTGTTTATAGTAGGGATACAACCTGTCAGCTTAATTCCTGTGCTGAATACGACAGCATGAAACATTAGTCAATATTCGAAATTGAAGCCCCTTTTAGTAACAACAGCTATTAAAATTAGAGATGAGAGAAAATTAGGTTTTCTTTAATAGAGTGTTTAAAAAATAGGTATTTTCCTGTATCTATGCTGGTTTGATTAGCACATAGTTGTACTAGGAAATGGTGTTTACTACCATATCTCAAGGCTTTTTTAATCTTGTAATTTATGGAACAATCTCAGGTTATTTATAGAGTCAAAGAACCCAAAGCATCTGAGAAATGCTGCTTATACCTGAAGCATGGAAATTATCCTTAACAATTGAAAGATTTCACAATCTAAAACTATTTTTAAGATCTGGGCATTTATTTTTAACTTCCAAAAGAGCTAAACTCGTTAGTGCTTCCCTGATCTTTATTCCTGCAGAACCCAGGAAATGTCACCTGTTCCCATAAGTTAACCACCATCCATAAACAAGTTCTTCCAATCAGCAAACATTAACTGAGTGCTGCCTGTGTGCTGTCACACGCCTCTACTCTGTCCCTGGGCTTTCCCTCAACACAGCCTTCTATTCCCAAAAGGCCTCAAATTCAGGTTAAATAAGGGGGCAATCCAGCCACTCGTTAGTTAAGTTAGAAGGGGAGAACTTCATGGCTCTTCATTCATCCTCTGTTGAAGACATTCTAAAGACTGTATAATGAACTGGCTTTTCCCTTAACAAAATCCCTTATACCAGCCACTTCATTCCCATTCCTATATTAAAGCCAAAATTTGGATTCCAATATCTATCTATAACATTCCTCACCAGACTCCTAGCTACCAACATTGATTAATCCAGTTAGTCAACACCAAAGTCATCTTCACTCACTCACTCGTTCATTTATTCATTCATTCAACAGGGCTGCCCTATCTGTCATTCAGAACACACCAATCCTTTTCTCATAGCCCTAAGACCTTCCAGTAGCATCTCCACTACCCTACCCATCAGTCCCAGGACCTCAGCTCTACAACTATTACGTCGATTGTGTCTATGGACTTGAGCAAGTTACCTGAGCTCACTGAGTCTCTTCAATAAAGAAAAATGGAGCTAATGTTGACCTTCTCTTGGTCCTTGTGAGGATTAACAGAGAGAGCGTACACGAGCACCAAGCAGGGTTTCTGACACCAATGCAAACTCCAGCAACACTGGTTCATCTTTCTTCACACAGCCCCTTCTTCATACCAGGCACTTCATCTCTCTTTACAGCTCTGATTCTGATTGCTCTTGTCTTTTCTGTTTCTCCCTGATGTTGAATCAACATCTTCTGGATACAATCACCCCAGTCCTCTCCTTTGAACAACTTCTCTATGTTCACAACCTACCTTAACTCCAACATTGCCTCAGAAAGTCAATCTCCATCACAATCCATTTCTAAACCAACTAAATTTGTCAAGTGTTGGGGTATATGCAAATAACCTGGGGATCATGCGAAAACATGCAGTTTCTGATTTAGCAGGCCTGGGACAGGTCCTGAGATTTTGCATTTCTAACATGTTCCCAGGTAACGCCAGTGATTCTGGTGCATGGACACATCAAATTTCAAGAAACCAGACAAGAACGCCATTTCAAGTGGCCACTGCACAGGCTGGACAGGAATTCTTAGCCTTGTTTTAACACATGGAGACCTGAAGTAATGTAGCTAAAGAAGCAGTTAACTAGCCAGGAAGAGGCCCAGCCATGAAATCCATGTTCTTCCCACACACACACTGGTGCTTCCCATAACCCAGCTCTGCTCAAACACCCTCCTTGACCCACCCAGGGAAACACCCTTGTCGTTCTGCTCACATGAAATGTCAACATGCAATGGTCTCCCGGGGGATCTTGGAGTCTTTTTTTATCTGCCTGTGTCATGTCTACATTTTAGACCATAAAAGCCTACAGCACAGGTTTCTTGGACAAATTCCATATTCACTCTAATTTTTAGAAAGATTCTGGATAAACAGTCCTTTCTTGCTAGAATCTTTCTTTCTAGAATCATAATGATCCATCCAGCAGGGGACATGTGACTTGGGATTAAAATCTACCTTCCAGAGCTCTGCATTGTAGCAAGAACCAAGACTAAGTGGTTTATTTGCCAAGATTAGCAGCAAACAGCCCCCCAAAAATGTTTTATTTGCAGATCTCCTGCAAAACAGTAGTTTTGAAATAAAAGTTAAGAAATAAAAAAGGTTCTGAAATAAAAGTTAATGGTCATCAGGCTTATGGGTTAAAGACAATCATTTTGGGGGGGATTTGATTCTTCTCAGGCTTAAGACAAATGGTGCTAATTTACCAAAGATTAATTTTATATAAATTATACTCAGAAAAAAAACAACAGTAAGCTGTTTTAAGAGTTTTAGGGTAGGCATGTTTTTCTCAATATGAAAATAAACCAAAGTAAAGATTTTGAAAATGTCTTACTGTTTCTTGTGAAACATAATCTGGACTTTTTGTATCAGCAGAATAAAAAGAAAAGTCGTAAGTGAAGGTCTTGGTCCGTTCTCTTCCTGAGTCCCCCGTCCCTCCTTCTGGTATCTGGATAGAGATGATTATGATAAAAAGAAAATAATAATAAAGTAAGAGTACTCTCAGTTAACAAGTGAACCAATTAAAAAAATTATCTTCATAAAAAATATGCAATGATCACCATTTTTCATATTTATATCCTAAGAAGCAATTAATTCTTCCTGAACCCCCCACCCCCAGCAAAATAAATAAATAAATAAACCTCAAGTCCTCCCAGCAATCCACGGCCACTCTATGATACAACCCAATACTCTTTCTTGGACTTTTTATCATGATTACCTTATATGAACCCAGCACTTCAGCCAGACTTGATTTTTGCCCACCTTCAATGCTTTTTACTGTTCTCTCCACCCGAAACCACCAGAGCTGGGTCTGCACAAGGCCAGGGGGTGCTATTCATATAGTTTATGATGTGACTGGAACTCCCTAGACTTGTGTGATTTTGTGGCCCCACTGAAAACTATAGGTCAGATGCTTCCTCTTAGATGAAGCTTCCCTTGGGCACTCCATCCAGAAGTAACTCCTCCCACCTCTGAGAGACTAGACTCTCCCAACACATAGCACCTTATTGCAGATGTTTGCAAATATATTGTCCACCTGGCTCTGTTACCTAAACTGAACCAAAAAACATGTTTAAAAATCTTCAAATTCCACCAAAGCCTCACACAGCTCCCTGGACATATGCTGAACAAATCCAATGAGCATCATGTTTTCCCAACACAATTCAGATACTATAAAGAAAAAATATTAAGGTTCTTATTATTAAAATGTTAAAAATCTGGGCGTCTTTTGTGGTTACATCAGTTGAGGAAACGTTTGTAAAACTCAAAAAGCAACAAAATAATCAAGGAAAACAGATTCCATTATGCATAAAGAAAGGAGACTCATCCAAGGCCAGGGTCTCTCACTGTTTCAGTAAATGCAATTTTTTAATGATTAAACTTTTACCACAGCACTGTGCACATACAAAGATACATGAAGCAAAGGAAAGGCAATTAACAGCAGGGAAGGGACAAGTGGTGACTGGTAGACATGTGAGAAGATATTGGAGGTCAAAGGAGGGAAAGCTAAGTGTGGGCCAGAGAGAAGATACAAGGATTGTGGTCAGTGGAGAAAGAAAGACATTCCACTGGAGAATGCCTCAGGCAAAGGACACCAGAGCCTCAAGGGAGGACTATCAAATTATCCAGTGCACAGCCCAACTGCAGGATAGGGGCATTCCCCAGCTTCTACCACTGGAGATCAAGTTGTACTACTTTGAAATTAGATTTCAAAGTGTCCAGTCCCTTGAGCCACAAATTAAGAGAAATCCAACTTGAGGATGACCTGCTGCTGGCCACGAAGCAGCAGGCCTCAGAAATGCAGATCTCTAAGTTTATGACATATGTCAGGAGAAAGGGGTTGAGTCTATAAAGCACACGATTTCTTTATTATTAATTTTACACCCTCATTTCCTCCCTAAGTGAAAAGTATTCAGGGTCCTTAACAAATTCACTGACAAAGAAACAATTAGGATATTTTAAGTGCAAATGGAAGAACTTGCTAACTTAGAAAATTTTTCATTTTGTTTTTTCAGAAAAAAAAAAAAGTGTTTTTTCATCTTTTACCCCTGAGCTCCTCTTACAAAGTTTATAAAACATGATTGTTTTCATTAAAAATGAAAACAAATCTAGGGCCAAAGCTTATTTAATGATTCACAAAATGCAGTCAACTGCCAGGCTAAGAGTCCACCACAGGATACAGGATAAAAATGCTTAGGTCTGGACTAAGCGATGAGCTCACACACCAGGGTTACAGCTCTGATCTGGTTTTCAGATCAGATGCAACCAGGGATGGGAGAGGAAGCAGAGGGTCAACCCTCTTGCTTCATGACTGAGCCCAAGCCAAGAGCAAGTCGATATGGCTAATGGAACTGAGGAGTGGCTCATTTCAAGTAGCAGTGCTGCAAGGGCAGAAGCATTTTTATTTATCCAAGCAATTCTGATAATAAAACAAACATGGGGGCTCATGGACCAGGAGCAAGGCCAGGTTGCTACTTACCTTTAAGTTTGTGATTGTTGTTTTGCTTTTCTCCATTTGAATAATGAATTTGGCTTCCAGGTCCTTTTCCCTGAAACACAAATAATTCTGTTTGGTTAGAAAAGAAAAGATTGTTTAAAACATTTTGTATTTACTGTTTACATATGGGAGTTTGTTTTTAAATGGCATCTGAAGCACAATCCCTGATATGACTCCCCCTAAATCCTTACTAACATAAACATGCAGACACACAAAATAGAAGTCACCATTAAAAACTAAGACTGACAAATAACGTGTTGTCAAAACCTAGAAGAATTTCTAACTGTAAGCCAAAAGAAGTATAAATGAAATGACAGAAAACATGGAGATGTTGAAACATGGAGAGAATCATGATAAAAGCAGCCCCACCCAACAAGTTACAAAAAGAAAGACTGCATCCCTTCACCCAGGATGAGCTAAAAGATAAACTGGAACGAGTGGTCACAACCCGGTGCTGCTTCTAGAATCAGCCAGGGCACTGCTCCCTCATCCCCCCCTTCTTTCTATTTCCAGTCAGAACAGGAAGTCAAGAGAACTCCTGAAAAGTATAGTTCTCTAGGATAAATGACCATATATCTACACAATTGAGTGTGACATAACTGAAAAAGAAACGAAGATCTCTACATGCTGCTATGGAAGCCAGGATCTACTGTTAAGTGGAGAACGCAGGTGGGGAAAAATATACACAGAATGCTACCATTTATATTTAAAGATAAGAAGGGATAACCTGAGTATTTTTCAAAAAGATACCTATAGAGAAAGAAGAAAATGGAGTGGAAGGAACAAGGATAGAAAATTAGATTTCTTAAAAAAAAAAAAAATACCATCATCTGTGATGAGGCAGGAAAAGAGTTAATAAAAGTGAGCCTGAAAGGGGACTGCCCAGGCCTGCATCCCCTCCCCAGGGACCACCCAGGCTCATCCCCTAGAGAAAGAGGAGATAAGACCCTAACCAGAGTGGTTTAGTTTTAATGCCAGCGCAATCTGCTGGAGTCTGCCTATTGTTTGAACTCCAGCCTCATTATAATTCAATTAAAATAAAATGAACATTATGGCTTGCCCCCCGGGGCCCCCAGGGGATTTTCTGTGTGCATTCTAAGAATATGTGCAGAAAAAAACTAGTTATATAACTACCATATGTCAATCAAATGGCCTCAGTCTATGGATCGAATGTCCTGAGTTTGGATGTCACATCTTCCGCTGTAAGAACATTTACGTACCCTTCCTTTCTTATATAAGAAAAACCTAACCTGAAGTTAGGTACAGTTGTCTGCTCAAGGCTTTGCCCCGAACATCTTCTCTGCCAGCGCCTTTCTTCTTCAATAAACTTTCTACCTTCTATTCCTTTTGAGTCTTGTGAATGCTTTCACATTCTGTAAACGGCCAGCAGTATCCAAAGACAAAACATTTGGTGCAGACTCTACCTCCTCCTCCCTCCCTCAGGAGCCTCTCACAGAAGGGTGTTAGACCGTCCCACTCCCTTCGCTCCCTGTCTCCTTTACTTTCGATTTCTGATTTCTACGAGGCAACTCCAGTGTTCTAGCTGGGGCATCAGTCGGTAAGTGGATATGCCTGGGGACATCCGTGGGGCATCAGAAATTCCACAGATTGGGTCCATGACGCCTGAACTTAGTAGTGCTGGGGACGCCCTCATAGGTCAGTCTCACACTCTCTCAAGCTCTGACATACCAGGTAATGAGTACACTAATTCTGTAACTCCCGAGTTAGAGACTCCTCAAGAAATGGCGGAGAATTAGGGGGACACCAGCTATCATGAACCACCACTCCTGCAGCCACAGGAAGTAGCCCCTCTATTGACAAGCCGGGAACTTGTCAAACCAGGAAGCACAGTGGAGCTCCCTTGTCTCTGCCATCGGAGCCTCTCTTAGGCTAATGTTTGGCACCAGTTCTGGGCTTATATGCTGTCTGGGCTTCGTGCCAATCTGGGGCCTCTCTGAGGCCAATCTGCAGTGTCAGGTTGGTTAGAGACCGGGTTTTAACCCCAAGCTCCTCATTTCAGGAAGATTTAGTTCTGTAAGTACCCATCTAGTTTTTATTTTGTTTACCTCTAGTCTGTCCTTTCCCTTTTTTCCCTCATACTCCATTTCCCTTTTCTATTTGTATCTTAAACTACAAATAGGAGGCTCTATATCTATACCATTTGAGAGCCCCCTAGGTCATATATTAGCAAACTGGTCAACTTACAATTATAAGCCAATGATGTTTTATTGTAACACTGCTTGGCCCATATATGTTCTAAATTCTAAAGAAAGGGTAGGTAAATTTTCTTACAGCAGGACACGTGATGTCCAAATGTATGACATTTGACATATAGACTGAGGTCATTTGATTGACATATGTTGGTTATGTAACTAGTTTATTTCTGCACATGTTCTTACCCATAATGCATACAGAAAAACCCATGGTGGAGGTGGGGGCAAGCCATAATATCCATTTTAATTTAATTGTATTATAATGAGGATGGAGTTCAAACAACAGGCAGGTTCCAGCAGTCTGGCAAGCCTTAAAACTAGATCATTCGGTTAGGGTCTTATCTCTTTTTCAGGGTGTTGGGACAGCTTACTTTATCTCTAGGGGATGAGCCAGGGCAGTGCCTGGGGAAGGGATGCAGGTCTGGGCAGTCCCCCTTTGGGCTCACTTTTATTAACGCTTTTTCTGCCTCATCAATCTGTAAATCAATTTTAGAATAATGAAAATAATTTACACAAAAATGAAACAATGTATTTTAAATTAACCTAAAACACAAAAGTTGAAGCAAATAAACCTAACTGTGCACTGCACAGTGCAAAACAATGTCAATTATGACTATATGGAGAAATTTGACTGTATAATGTAGTAGGACGTAGCCCAAGGAGAGAGAACTATAAAGAAATCTTAAAACATTTTTGGTAATCATATTTTTGGTGATAAAGTATCATAATTCTGAGATGTTTGTGTATTGTAGAATAATACATGAATAATTATGTCGGTGCCACTGAGAACCAAGGTTTTTGGTTGAAAGGAGATACACACATAAAATTCATGAGGTTAAGTAAAAACTCCATAAAGTGCTGAATCTGAATAGGAAAAACTAGCATGAACTTTACCTAAAATTGACAGTGTCCAGGCAATAATGAAAGCCAGCTGCCATGTAGTTGAGAAGCCCTCTGGAGAGACCTAGGTCTGGAGGAACTGACGCCTGCCCGCAGCCACGTGGGAGAGCACCCTACCCAGGTCACACCAGGAGATGACTGTGGAGCATGCTGACACCTAGAGTGCAGCCTTGGGAGAGACCCTGAGTGGGAGGACCCAGCTAAAGTGCCCCCCAGATTTCTGTCCCACAGAAACTGTGAGATAATAAATTCTGTTTTAAGCCCCTAAATTTGGGGATAATTTGTCACATAGTAAGAATTAAATGATACAAGGGTCATGTCAAAAGTACCGAGGAATCAACCTAAGTTCCTACTGACCAAATCGAGTATCAAAAAGAGTAATAACCACGGACTAAAAACACATAGACTATGCATGTTTATGAACTCATAATTTAAAAATAAAACCTGGATGGTCCCCTTTGAAGGATCAAAAGAATTTCCTCATTATATCTTGAAAGATATTAGATAAAGGGAAAGAATCAAGCATTTCCCCTACATTTCCTAAACAATCTGCACTCCAGGGTAACCAAATAATTGTCACAGTTGTCCAGAGGAAGTCTCTCTTATCAAGGTTTTCCAGCTAATAAATGAAGATGGAATGAAAGAATTAGAATATCATCATTTTGCAATCCCTGGTGAATTAATGGCTAACTACAGCCACTAAGAGACAATCCAACATGTTGCACCTTCAAACTGAAGGACCAACCCACTGCTACAGGAGTCTTGACCCTCACTTAATGACCAGGAAATACAGGGGGAACACAACCAACAGTGCCAGAGAGGCGACCAGCACAATCCAGCCTCTGGGAAAGCTGACAGATAAATTATCCAGTTTCTTCAATAACAATGATAACAAACTGCAAGGAATATAAGGATAGAAGGGTAACTTACTGATTAAAAAAGGCTTAAAAGATATAACCAAATGGATCTCAACTCAAAAAGAAAAAGCATGTTTTTTAATTATAAGATATGTAGGGAAATGGTAACTAGATATTTGATGATATTAAGGAATTATTATTACTATTTTAGGTGTGACAATGGTATCATGATAATTAGAAAAGGTCTTAACCTTTTAGAGATACATACTGAAATATTTACAAATGAAATGATATAACATCTGGGATTTACTTTAAGATAATCCAGGGGTGGGGGAACCAGGTGGGGATAGCATCTGGCCACCTCAGGATGAACATACAGAACACCTAAACCCAATGAACATGTAGTAGACATTAGTCAAGAACTACAATAGATTCACACAGAATCCATTTATTGTATTTTGCCGTGTATAATGTGCTCCAGTGCAAAATGTGCATCCACATTTTTAGCCCAAACTTTCAGGGGGAAAAATACTCCGTTTTAATTTTTAATTCAAAATTGTAGGTACTTGTTTTTTGTATCATAAAGGAATTTTAGGGGGGCGGCCAGATGGCTCAGTTGGTTAGAGCGCGAGCTCTTAACAACAGGGTGGCCGGTTCAATTCCCACATGGGCCAATGAGCTGCGCCCCCTGTAACTAACACTGAAAACGGTGACTGGACTTAGAGCTGAGCTGTGTCCTCCACAACTAGATTAAAGGACAACAACATGACTTGGAGCTTATAGATCCTGGAAAAAACACACTGTTACCCAATATAATGAGAAAAAAAAAAAAAAAAAGGAATGTTAGCATTTATTTTTTAACACATTATGGTACAAGAAATTTTATGTAACAAATAATTACAAAACACAAGAACTGACACAAGGTATAAGAAATTTTATGTACTGATAACAAATTTATGATATTTATGCATCAAAGAAGGCCAAGAACTCTTCCTCATTGCAAGTTCATCCTAAATTCAACAAAACCCATCACTGTATTCCAGGGTATTATTTTGCATATGGATATCATTATTGATTTCTAGAGTTACACTTTTAACTCATAAGAATAAATAAAATAATTAAAAACATATATAGATACGGAATTAGTACTATCCATGTATAATGTGCATCCTTATTTTTCTTCAACAAATTTGGGCAAAAAAAGTGCACATTATGGTATACACAGCAAAATACGGTAACTTTTCCAAGCCAGTTTGATGAAGGGTGTGGCTGGATAAACTGAACAATGGCTTAAAAGTCAGGTAAACAAATGAAATCCCTCTTGTGTACAAAGAGCTTCCATTCCTGCCCTCCAGGTCTTGGACTGCTCCACTATGGGCCCCAAAGTGAGAATTGCATGAGGGACACCCTGGGTTCATGTGGCTCTAAAACAAATGCTTCACAAACTGGCTCCTTTGCTCCTACAGCACTCAACTACCAAAAGTATATATCCTACCCAGCAAGAGAACTGGGCAGGGATGAGTTTTAACACCACAGACTGCCACATCTGGGTTCCTCCCATTCCCACGTGGGTTGGGGGGGGAAGAAGGAGGTAGGGGAGGGGGGGAAGGGGGGGGAAGGTGAGGGAAGGTGGGGAGGGGAAAGCGGGGGGGAAGGATGTGGGGGGGAAGGAGGTGGGGAGGTGGAAAAAAACAAACGTGAAGCAATGCAGCTCATACCATGCCTCCTTCCTATTGGTTGCCAAAGATTAAGTAATGCCACAGCTCAGAGCCTTATATCTTTGGAGCAGCTGGATTTAAAAGGCCCTACACATGATCCTTTATTCTAACCTACAGGTAACCACAAAGTATTTTCCCAGTTTTAAATTAACATCCACTCTATGCAAACAACTAGGAAAGATACTGACTGAAAGACTATTATGTAATATATGCATCTTTCTATCAGCACTTCTGAAATCAAAACTGAAATCAAAGGGTTCACTACCTCCGTGACATCGTATGACTGGGATTTGGTAGTGGGGAAGGGTGTGGTAACAGGTTCACTGTTCTGAGGTCCATACCTTTCCCCAGTTTCTCAAAAAGCTCTGTGCCCCAAAAGATAGGAACCCCAGCTAAGACCCTTGTTACTCAAAACGTAGCCCAGGACCTAGCAGCGTCAGAATTTTCAGGGAACTTGTGAGCGATGAGGGATCTCAGGCCCCACCTCAGACATACTGAATGGGAACTTTCATTTTAACAAGAGCCCTAGGTATTTCCAATGAACACTAAAGTTTGAAAAACACTACTCTGACATTATGTTAATATGACAGTGATAACTGGTCTTACATTTACTCTCATGAAACAAATGCTACAATGTTCATACTTTGTACACTGGGGAACTAACTTTGTACTTTCACCTTTAAGCTTTATTTTAAAATTGCATGAAAGAATATGGATATAACCTACGTCAGCTGACATTGTCTCTACCCTTTGCTCTTAAAGTGTACATTAGCTTCTGACCAAGAGCAATAAATGTCTGACATAATCAGATCTAAGAAGTCATCTGAGTGCCATCACATCCAGCTTCCGTCATCCTCAGCACTCTGCCCCACTATCAGCTTCTAGCCCTTTCTATCCTCAGACTGTTTCCCAATATCAGTGTTAAGGTTGCTTGAAGTCATTTTAAAAGTAATCACAGGTCATCAAAATTAAGATGGAGGCCATCTGTTCCAGAAAGGAAATTTCACAAATAATTCCCTAGATTGTTTTCTTCTTAAGCATAAAAACTAAAACTATAAGCAAAAAGGAGTATCTTTACTCCGAAAATAATCTCTAAGTATAATATTTATAACAAAGATGCTAGCTAGAGATTTAGCCATAGAGAGCAAATCTCACTGCAGTTCTTGAAAATACTTATGGAAAAGCCAAAGTAACCTCTATAAAGTGGTTATGATGGTTGGAGTTATTAACTGTTGAAACTAACCCTTGGGTACCTTGATCCCTTATAGATTCCAGGAGGGTTGTGAAACTTCCAAATATTTCACAGATGCAGGAAAGAAGGAAGGCTCATTCCCTGCACACCCTACTGACCAATCCTGCCCAGCCCCCACATCTACTGGAGAATGGAGACTGACGGCTCACGGCCTCCTCTGCACCCCAGGGCCTTGAACTATCATAGGTGACTTCAGGGTCCTCGTGATACTCCATCCAACAGCCTTACCTCCCACTTCTTCATCCCCCACCCAACATTCAGTTACCTAGTCCTGTCCAATCTACCCCCTATTTACCAACCTCAGCCACATGTCTCCAGTCCACAGCCATTGTCCCATGTCGGGCCACCACCACCTCTCCCTAGTCTCTTTACCATCAACCCTGTCCTCTCCCATCCACACTCCACTCTGCTATCAGAGAGATTCTTTCAAAGTATACATCTTACCATGAGGCTTCCTGCTTTAAACTCTTTTGGTGACTTTTCAAAGGCTATAGGATAAAATCCAACTCTCTGTGGTACACCAAGCTCTTCGTGATCTGACCCTAACTAATACTGCCATTCAACACGACATCTATTCCATCTGCTCACCTGTGCAACTCCCAGCCATCCCTGCAGATTCAGCTTAGGCTCCACACACCCTGGAGAGAGCCTTCACAAGCCCTCTGTATCGCCTGGTTAGATGGCCCACCTGCTTGTCTCACCCACCAGACTCTGAACTCCTTAAGAGTAAGGACTTGCCTGTCTGGGTTTGCATCCCCAGGTCCTGGCACAGGACCTGCAACTTTGAGGTGCTCGTAAAATGGCTGTTGAATGTGATGGGTTGACTGAGATGTTACATAAATGGTTCTTACCCCAGCCTACTTTTTGCCACGTGCATCCTCTACTTAATGCGATCTCCCTACTAGCCCCCCAGCACCCTTTGTTCTTACTTTCCCACATACTAAGGTATCTTCCCATCCACATTTTGAAGCAAAGTTTGTCTCAGGTCTGGTTTGACTTACCTAGCCTGATAAACCTTCAGAAACAATTTCCCTTCGTACACTTACCTAGCTTATCCCACTCATGAGGGTTTCATCCCTGCTAATGTCACTCTCCAGTTACTCTAGAGAATCCCAGGGAAGTGAGGACTCAGATTCCTTCACACTCCACAACCTGAGCTCACCAAGCATAAGGGGGCAAAGCTCACAATCCACACTCTGTGCTTTGTCTTGATCCTTCAGCTGAAAACCGGAAAACACCCAGCACTGATTATTCCCCCAGCACAGGTCAATTTCCTCTAACATTTAAGAAACATGGGACATAAATCTTGCCGTTTTTCTCATATTGAGGAAAATAAATAATCCTAAAATATTATTTGAACATTGATTTGATAATAGAGCAAAATGAACTACATCTCTCCCTGGCCACTTTGGTGAATTGGGTTTCTCAACCAAAAAGTCAATTATGGTCTCTTCGTATAAATAAGTAATTTATTTGAAAGGTCTGGAAGCTAGATCATAAGATGCCACAAATGAACCAGCTACAGTAAGTATACTGAGTTATAGATCAATACTGGGGGAGAAGGGAGAAAGGAAAAGAAAAGGTGTAAAATATCCCATCAGAAAAAGAGATAAATTATGTCAGCTCTGAGATATATGAATAGGAGAAAGCTTATAAGAAAAAAACAACTCTATGTTAATTCAAACATTCTAAAAATGTTTTTAAATTATTCAGCAATTCAAATTGATTCCATTTGTTCATTGCTATTTTTGGCCACTCCATGATAAGCTGCCTGAGTAGATGGTGCTAAGATCTCCAAACTGAGCCATTAGCTTGGAAGATTCTAAACAGTGACTTAGTCACCTGGATTTCTGAAGTATATCAGTATCCCCCAAATTTACTTTAAAACTTACAAACTATGAACCAATATTTAATTGCCCTCATTTTGGTGGCAGGGCACTGAACAACAAAGATAAAAATGAAAAACTCTGCTTTAAAAAAGAATGTGTGACCTCCATGGGTACTATGGAAAGAAGCCCGAGGAACACTGGTAAGTAGGAGAAGGAACAAGTAGCAAAAAACTGTGCCGACCACGATCCAGTCTGCAGTTAGATAAATAAGGCAGAATATGCACCTGTATGCTTCTAGGTGCACAAAACATCTCTGAATATTTCTGCAAGAACAAACAGGAAGCTGTTAACAGTGGTACCTCTGGACAGTAAGTGACAGCAGGACCTCAGGGGATGAGAAAATGAATTGAACACTTTACTGCTGGAGTTTGTTTTAGCGTGATTTAATATGACTTGTATAATTAACACAAATTTGGTTAATTAAAAGACACAAATCCCCTGACTTAAAACTTCGGGTGGCTTCTCAGTGCTCTAGGGCAAGTCCAAGTCCTTCCTTACAAGGCATGAAAACGAGGGCTGGTATACTGACCCTCCGCCCCTGACGACCTGACCGTACAGCAGCCACCTCACCTCCACTTCGCAGTTTCTCACGTCCCCCAGCATTGGTCATCACCACGCACTGCCTACGTTTGCCACTCCCCTTTCCTACCTAGTGCTCAACATTCAAAACCAGGCCCAGATTCCCCTCTTTAGGAAAGCATTCCTGATCCCCTGTGCTCAATGAATTGCTCAGTCTCTCCGCTCAACCCAATGGCACTATTCTTTTTCTCTTCTAATTACGGTTCCAGATAAAATACAGGACACCCAATGAAATCTGAATTTCAGATAAATGCCTTTGTAGTATACCTACATCCCAAACATTGCATGAGACCCACTCATACTTGATTTTGCTTGCTAACACTGATGCCACTGTCTCCTACCCAAACGTGTGCACCGAGCGGGCTCCTCCAGTGAGATGCATGTGTATCAGCCTCCCTTCCTCAAGCCCAGAATGTGACGGAGCAGAGTCTTTGATTACACCTGAACCCTCAGCACCTAACTGGTATAGCAAAGGATTCATAATAGGTGTCCCCTCGCTTATGTCCAAGTATGGAAACAAACTCAGGGAGGGCTATTCTCCTGAAGCCTCTTTGCCTTTGCCTTCTGGTTGGTTCTGAGCACTCGGAGATCCTGGGACTGCCAACCACTTTTAGCTGTTCCTATGGAATACATTCAATTCAGTTTTTGAGAAAAACCCAGGAGAGACAAATACTGAAAAAAACTCTGGAGTGGGTTTTCCAGGCACTCACCCTGACTTCATTTCAGCTCCACAGATGCCTCACCACACAGCAGGCAGCTAGAGGTCAGTAGCACCGTGACCTACATCTAACTGCCAACCTTGAGTGGCAGCCAGGAAGAGTCTGCACAGCCTCCACTCCATTCCCTATGGGCTGTCACTATGAACAAGCCAAGGACAACATGCTGTCGTCTCAGATGTTATGAGCGTCCCATGTTAAGTGAAATCCTCCAATGACCCCTGCTATAGCAGGAGGGAGCTATTACACAGAGCCTTTTATTATCTTCCCTGGTCTAGAGAGGGTGTAATAAACCTAAAAGGTGAGGCAAAGAGCCAGCTGTTACAGGTTGGGATCCCCCAGAGGGAGGCAATCTGAGGGAGTTTAGCATGCAGGGTGCTCATTATGGCGTGCCCTTGGGATCAACATCTGGAGAAAGAAGGAGATAGAAGCAGGACTGGGCAGAGGGAGCAATGAAGCTACGACAGACCCAAGGACAGCTTTGACGCACCCCACAGGCAATTCTGGAGCTACGGTGGCCCCTCAGAGTTGCCAAGGTTGGGTCAAGATGGCCAGGTCTTTATACCCCTGAACAGGTCAGTCACATCATGTGGGCTGCCTGGGGATTGGGGTGTAACCTTGGGACACTAAGGGACTGACACTGAAGGCCATGCCAACAGCACTCCATCAGTTGGGCAACAAGCTTCAGCAAAGGAAGATTTGGGCAGTAAGCACAGGGTCCACCACACCAACTCCCCTTAAATCAATACATGTAGGGCATACTGACAAGCGGCAGCCACCACCCCAACTCCCCAACCGAGAGTGATGAGCAAGAAAAAAGCAGATCCTTTTTTTGTTTCCAGTTTAAGATGGCCTAACACTCAGAATCATCTCAGTACAAATGAGCTGCTTTGAGATGTGCAGAATCGTCACTGAGGAGGTTTAGTAGGAGACTGACAAGTCCTTACTTGGTGAGAACCTCTGACCTGCCAGATAATACTCTCAGTGTAGGGAAAATGTAGTAAACAATACAGACAGTCTTCCTAGAGTCTACATTTCAGTGAGGGGGGTCAGAAAAAAAAAAACACAACAATATTTTAGATACTGGTAAGTGCTGTAAAGAAATAAACGGGTGTCAGGGACAGGACCAGGGCAGAGGCGGGGGAGGCGAGTAGTCAGAAAAGACCACACCAAGGGAAACACGGGGGCAAAGACCTGCCCAGGTGGGCTGACGGCAAAGATCTGAGAAGAGATTCCAGGTAAAGAGAATATCAGGTGCACAGGTCCTGGGGCAAGAACCAGCCAGAGGTCTGGGGGAAGAGCAATAAGGCCAGTGCAACTGTAAAAGAGAGAGGGGAAGCAAAATAGAAGGTGAGGCCAGAAAAGGAGGCAGGGGCCACGTTTCATCAGGCCTTACAGGCCTTGGTTCAATGGCTAAGGCTTTGGAACTAAAATATGATAGGAAGTCATGGACACAGGCAGGTTCCGGGTATGGGGGAGTGGCAAAATTGCATTTACATTTTCAAATGATCCCTCTAGCTGCTTCAGAGGGGCAAGAGTGGAGCAAGGAGCCCAGTGAGGAGGCCACACAGGAGATGCCGGGCCAGGAGTGCAAGTAGAGATGTACCCAAAAAACAATGAAGCCAGATCCAGACTCCCAAACCCTGTTTGATCAACAGAATCGTCTGAAGAGCCAGCCCAGACCTACCACATGAGAATCACAGGATAGGGAGCAGGAATCTGTCTATTTAACCTCCTAGGAGATGCTGATAACCAACCAAGCTTGGAGACACGGCCCTAGTTGGTCTGTGATACCTCTTTAGCTCTGAGGAGCTAGAATTCTGCAAGAGTGCAGAAGCTTAGAAGGCTTTCAGCTCTCTCTGAGATGGCACTTCACTAGGTGGTCTTATCCCATCCTCCGCATGGGGCCCAACCCACCTATCCCCAATTCCAGAACAAAAACCCTGAATGGGACTATGCCTTTTGGGTTATCATTGTTGGCTTCTAACTGGGGCTTCTCATCTGAACTCTAGAACACCAAAGTCATTGAGAAACACTGTAAAGTGGGGACAAAGAGCAAGCAGCAAAACAGCATGAAAATTACAATCCAGTTTGAGGTAAAATAAAAGGAGGCATGGGGAGTGGGGATAATATACACATTACCAAGTAACTCTTTCCCCAATTCTCCTTAAGAAGGTCCATAACGCCTACCATTCTAGAAGCACAGGAGTAAAGTTAATTCACTCAGGGCATCAGGCTTAATTCTATCATGGCAGCCTGGTCCCAGATGAGAAAAGCTGATAGAAAGCTGAAGAATTTCAAACATTACATAAATCAAGCCCAAAACCATAAAGAACCAAATTCTGCTCAAGACAAAAGATGTAATGACACTTTCACAGGGAATTTTGGATACTCTGCAGGGAGGACAACTGAGGCCAAGATGGTGAAGGGCTTGAGAGCCAAGATGTGGCTCAGGGAAATGGAGCACTTGACAAGAAGAGGATGAACTCAGAAGAAACCAAGAGACCTAGCCCATGAACTTGTCTGACACAGATGGAAACTGAGGCACCAGGATATTAAGTGACTTACTTGGAGTTGCTACTACAGAGTAATCATTGTGAAAGGTTAGAGGAATTAAGCAAGCAATCAATATTTCAAAGCCACAGAAAACTGCTGAGAGCAAAGCCAGCACCCCTAACTTGATTTCAGCTGCATCCTCCTAAAGGTGGGAGTCTAGTAAGCTTGGGCTCCCATGGAAACACAATGGGCCAGTCAGCACATTTAAGGAATCCATAGGTACATTACTCTCTAAACAGGATGCATCGCCACCCAAGCTCTCCCATCCCATTCCAAACTACCCCTTCTTCCAGGACTCACAAAGACCCTCATGCTGGTCCCTCTGCCTGGAATGTACTTTTCTCCTCTATCTCACTTTGCTTCCAAAGCCCTTGAAGATGTCTCCTCCTCCAGGAGGCCTTCCCAGACCTCGCCTAGCCATACCTTCTGTGTCATATTCCATAACACACCACAGCAGTTTCCACATTCTATCTGTTTATTGTTGGGCAACTACATGTTTGTCTTCCCCACCAGTCTAGACACTTCCTGAGAACAACGACAATACCCTACTTTTGTATATATCCCATAGTACCTGGCACTGTCCTTCCACACAGCCAAGCACTTAGATGAATGAATGAATAAGCAATGAAAGAATGAATGAAACAGTTGAACTAAAACCAAGATACTATTCTTGAACTCAAGTACTAAAATAAAGTTAATGCTTCAGAGTTTACTTTACATTTTTAATTTTTAAATGCTAATGTATTTTCCCCATAAACAGCAGTTAACCTGGCAGATGTTAACGCCAAAGGTAGAAACAAAGCTCAGCTCCTCGCGCAGACCCACAGCTACGACTCTGACTCCAGGACAAAGGCATAGAGAAAGTCTGCCTCTTGTGCGACACAGGAAAGAGGAAATAAAGGATGTGTACACGGCTGAACTTCTTTGTTACGCTTCTCCAACACACACAAGCAACATATTCATAAACAGAAAGTGGAAGTTTAAAAGGGGTGGTGTAAGTACAAACATTGAGAACATAAGAACACTTATTAACACATCCTTTTATTTCCCTGTGTGCAGACATTAAACCAACTATTGAATGCCCCAAGATATTCTAGCTTAGTGCTGTAGCATCATGAAACACAAAGAAACAAGCGTTCTCTGCTCTCTACCCACACCATTACTACAACCCTCTTTCCAGATTTATCTGTTTTAGAAAAATGTTCTCAGTGGCAGCTTTTGAAAAAAACTATACATAGCTGACCTATAAAAAAGAAGATTGGTTCCTTTTACAATATTGGCAGCTAATATACCAGATAGGAGAAAGGTATGCTTCAAAATACTAAACCGCAGGACTTTTTCTTCAAAAGACTTCATTTCGAGTCAGAGTGGAATAAGATGCTACCTTAGTCTTGTGTAGCTTTTTCAACTGATGTTGCCGAGCACAGTGGTATAATAATTGTGGGATGAAGTACTGGGCTTCGGGGTTCAAACTCACGGTAGCTCTGTGACTTTTGCACCTTATTTAACTTTGCTGAGTTTTGGTTTCCTCCCCTGCGTAATAGGTGAATAAAACCTATCATAACCAGTTGCTAAAAAGTACTGATTGCTCTGGGTACTGAGCTACCCAGAAGTAAAACTTTTTGCTGAAAGATGTGATAGAAGAAAGCAGGTGACACCAGGCCAAGCACACAACAGACAATAAATGTACTCATTTCCATCACAAATCCAAGATCCATCCATTTATTCAACAAATGCTAATCATGCCTCTACTGTTTGAGGCACCAGCCAACAAAATTGACAAGTCCTGCTGTCCGGGAGCTTACATTCTGATAAGAAGATTCACTTAACAAAACCTTTCCAGTGCTTTCCCAAAATGGGTAGAAATGGAGGGAATCCAGAAAATACATTTTGCCAAAATTTCCAGCCACATCTCAAAAAACGTAATGAACCATCATATAGTTAATCTTCATAAGTTTTGTCTATGAAATGCTTTACCTTCATCAACACAATCCAGAGGCCACAGTTCATTAAAAAGATAAGAATATCAGAAACACCAAAATTCTTTCACTTATTTTCAAATACTTGCGAATTCTGTTCGGTTATTCTGACTATGTACTGAACGCTCAATCCAAAGACATGTAATGCATGCTGTCCTGCACTGTGCCTGGCCTCTCGTTTCCTTCCCTCCCCTAGGGTAGGCTTGCAATGCTCACTCCTAGTTTCTCTATTTCCCCATGTTAAAAAGAGAAACAACAGGCACAAAACAGAGTCACTTGTGCTAAGTCCCAGGTCAGCAAACCAAGGCTTTTAATACCTAACCTAAGTGCAATGTCAACCTCTCCCAGAAATGGGGTCTTAAACCAGTCAATCTGGAGTTTCCTAGTCAACACTAGTAAGGTACCTAACGGCAAAACCCTCTGCCTTCTAAGGAAAGGTGACAGGTGCCTGAAACAACTGCTACCCTGTTTCCCCGAAAATAAGACCTAGCTGGATAATCAGCTCTAATGCGTCTTTTGGAGCAAAAATTAATATAAGACCTGATATTATATTACATACCATATCATATCATATCATATTATATGAGACCCGGTCTTATACTATAGTAAAATAAAACTTGGTCTGATATTAATTTTTGACCCAAAGGGCAAATTAGTGCTGACTGTCCGGCTAGATCGTATTTTCGGGGAAACACGGTAGTAGCTTCCTTGTCCCACCCCTTTCTATCTATAAAAGCCTTCCATTTGGTACAGCTCTTTGGAGATCCTTTCTATTTCTGAGATGGGATGCTGTCCAATTCATGAATTGGTAAACAAAGCCCAAGATCTTTAAATTTATACAGTTGAATTTTGTTTTTTAACAACCGCTAAATGTCTCAGAGGGACAACGTGGGACTCCTGCATAATCACCTGTCACTACCATAGCCCAGAGGAGAAAAGAAAACATGGAGCTGGGCGAAGCAGGATGCGAGAGAGGCGAAAAGAACAGGCAGACCACCCAAACCATCCGCAAAGAAGAAAAGGCTGCCACGCACAGGCAGGCAGTGTGCACAGAACCAGAGCATCGTGGCCAAGCATGTCAGAGCCTGAAGAGCCAGGCTGAGACCCTGGATCTCTAACTGACCAGCGCTTTGATGACCACTGAGCCTGTCTACCCATCCGTAAAATCAGGACGAGCCCTGCCCGCTCTCCCTACCTCACAGGGGGCTAGAAGATTCGGAGGAGCGATGTGAAGTGCACAGTGAAAACAAAGCTTACACAGGTGCCCCAAGGGCTGTCCTTACTTCGAATTACCAGCACAGTTCGCAGAAGCCCCTTTAGAGCTATATCATATCTTGTAGGAGACCCCATCTCCCATGACCCTCCTTTCCTCATCTTTGTGGCTACCAGGACAGGACCAGTCTCTGTAAGCACTCAGTGAAATTCAAAGATACTGGGGCACAACTGTGTAATGAGCAAAGAGCACTCAAAGATGATACCTCCCCAAAATATTGAAAGCACTGATATTGTAGGAAAGTGATAAGGGGAAATGGTCTACAGAAAATAAAGAGTTGTAAACAAGCAAATAAAGGAGAGTTTTAAACATTCATTCTAATCCAGAAGTTTTACGATGGCATCCAGGTCTAGGACTGGTACACTCTGTGTTCTAAAACATCTGTAATTATTTGCCAGTACTTTAACAATCAGAAGATTTTACATAAAAATCTGGGTTTCTGACTTCTCTGGAAATATGGGACGACATGGCACTCTGTGTCTGCATTCCACAGGACAGCACGGCAGCTTCAAGCCACAGTCCCACCCGGCTCATGCAGGTCAGCTGCTCCGCCCCACTCCTCAGACATGGAGCTGAGACCCCAGCCCCACTCCCTCCTAGGAAATAGAGAGACTTCAGAGAAGGGATTATGCATTTAACAGCAAAAATCTTTTTTAAATGACTAATTGGCAGCAAAGGATCTTAGATTTCATGCACTTTCTGCTAGATTTTATCTTCTTCTGCCACCCCTAGTGCCTCCAAGGGAGAATGAGCAATGAAAAAACTGTCTGAGGTGATGAAACTAATCAAGCTGTCTTTTAACAAACTTGAAATGATTTAACCCTGCTAGGAGCAAATAAGGTTTTATTTGTTCAGGTTTTCTAATTTCTTATTTAGGATGTATTAAAGAAACCACCAGTGAGGGGCTTTCTCACACCCTTCTGTCTTTTCAGCATGGGCTAGATGGCCCTAATGTACAATCCCTCTGACTCCGAGACAGTATTTTCACCTCCTGATGCCCTCCAAGTGTGCAACTTTGAAGACTGAAGCAGCCATTCCCCAGAGCTATAATACAGGGGCACTATTACCAGGTGCTTAACACCTAAGAATTCAGCCATCCCAGATTCATTGAAATTGAATGTATACCACAATTTATAGGCAGAAATAAAAGAAATAACCTTATAATCAAGCCAGAAGGGCCTGAGGTAAGAAAGCCCTCTGATATCACCATGTTCTTTGCAATAAAACAGACAAAGAGAAAAACAGGTCTGGCCTCATTTCTGTGGCTCAACTGACCAAATAGTCTATGCACAATAACGCAGGCTCCCTCCTACGACAGCCATATGAGGGCAAAGGAAGGCTCAAGGTGCACCTGCCATAATACTTACACCTCTAATTTGGACCTCATTTCAAAGAGGAAAGGAGGAGGGGGAGAGCCAGCACATAATGTAAAGGGACTCACTGTCTGAGGCCAGAGGCCTGATCTTGCGATAACAATATGACATCAAATAAGCAGTTCTACTTAGTTTCACTCAAGTCCTCAACTCTCAAGTGTCACCTTTCCGTTCTTTAATGATTAGTCATGCGTTTAATTCAGTCTCTACTTGCCTGCACACTGCCACTTCCTCTAAGCCCCTTCGTGCATTTCCAAAACTTGACAAACCCAGTTCAGCACCTGAAACAGGAAGCTCTCCAACAGGAGTGGCAAAGAAACAAGACCCTAAGCTTTCTACAAGTCACCCAGGGAAGGGACTTCAGAACAGCTCTGTAAGCAAAAAAGCAGATAAAATCACATCACACGGAAGCCACACAGAGAAAGCAAACTGTTGGTATCATTCTAGCAGAGACAATATTAACACATAGCCTGTTGAACTCCTTTTAGTTCATCTCATGAGGCCTCTGGGCCTCACACATGCTGTTCCCTCTACCTGCTACACTTCTCTACCCTGGCTAATGGCCTGGGTGACGTGTCTCTCCCTCCAAACACCTTCCTTGATGCCCCAAGTCTGAGTTACACTCCAGTTCTTACCACAGGCGTCCATGGTACGAGACCTGGTCCAACAGAGCCAACGGCTGTGCCTGACTTGTGTACCACTGTATCCCCAACATGCAGCCCAGTGGCTTTTAAAGGTTTGGGGGGACTCTGCAAGGTCAAAACTATTTTCACAACAATACCAGGATGTTATCTACCTTTTTCACTCTCATTCTCTCATGAGTGCACAGTGGAATTTTCCAGACACTACAAGAGTGTAATGACAAATCATCCTGACGGCTAACGGAATGTGTGCTTACGTATTCCCACATACTAATTTTTTTCTGTTTTAACTTCTAATGTGGTAAATATATATTGATATAACCCACAAAAGCAAGAGCTTTTTGGGGTCAATTATTTTTAAGAGTGTACGGGTCCCCAAAACCAAACAGTTTGAGAACTGCTGGTCTAGCACAGGCCTGGCACATCCCCAGCAACATTTAAACACTCTGCAAATGATCAATCAATGCTGGGTCGATGGAACTCTTTCTATTAACAGACTGATGTCTAGCTCATGGTCTATGATAAATAAAAGATGTAAAGAAGCGGTGCCCAGGGGTCACTCTCTCTCTCGGCTAACAAGAAAAAGAAACAGATTTGGGGGAAGCATCAAATGAGAGAGCCAGGACCATCACAACAAGTCCGTGACTCCACACCAGTTCCTCCCACAGGTCTGTACAGTGTGTTTGGTATAATGAATAATACTATTATACATTCTGATTGTTTAAAAATTGGCCAAAGACAATGTTACCCAGCCCATCCCCCAGCCACCCAGGAGTTGTCACCCATTTCTTCCCCCCCACCTCCATCTTGTGAGTCACTATTAACTCTATTAAGCATCTCTTGAATCCTTCAGAATTCAGCTTGGCTGTCCTTCCTCCAGGCAGATTTCCTGGGCCCTTCTCCCTAGCTACGTCTATTATAGATTCTTGTAGAAGTTTTCTTCTTGTTTTCCAGAATACTTACCTCTACTTTTAAACAAACACCCATTTGTATTAATTTCATGCTTGCCTCCTAACTAGATCACAAGCTCCAGAAGAGCTGGAATGTGCTGGCCTTGCTTACCACACTATCCCAAGCAACTGCCACAGAGCCTGAAACACAGCAGGAGCCTAATAAATGATGAGTAGATTGCTGGTTGGTTCGTTGGTTGGTTGGTTTGGTGGGTGGGTGAGTGATGGGGTGTGGTGATTGGACAAGCACTGGTTGGCTGGGTGGGTCAGCAGTTGGGTAGATGAGTAGATAGTCGAGTGGGTAGACAATAAGGATGGGTAGGTGGATGGATAAATCACTGATTTGCTGGCTGGATGGTACCTGAGTAGGTGAGTGGGAGAGTGGATCCACTCCAACTGCAGTGCACTAACTAGTTCAGGCCCTTCTTTGACCAGTCATATCTGATGGCCTCTCAAATAGTTCTGACAGTTGTCTCACTCCACAGCTTTCTAATACACAAATCTTGTCACACTACACCCATTTGTAAAATGGCTTCTATTACCTATAGAATCAGCTTAAAGTTAAATCACTTTTAGAATAATAGATAGGAAGAAACAATAATAAAGTTCAAACTGCACAACTGGTCAAACCAGACAACCCCATAACCTGAACCTCCCACTTCTCCAGTCCCCACTCTCACCAGCCATCTGAAGTTTCAGCCATGCTGTAATATTTTGCAGATCCCTAATAATGCTGCACAGTTTAGATGCTCTGTACCCTTCCTGCTTAAAATGGTATTGCTCACCTTGCCTGTGGCTGACTCACCCTTCAGAGTCCTGCCCTCAGTCATGACATCCTCTAGGATTTCCTCTTAGTCCTCAGAAGGAGATCCTCTCAACAGTTCCCCATCCCCAAGCTGCCATGCCTGGAGTGCACCATTATTGCCCACAGAACTTGTGAGGGTATCTTTGATTCTGTTGCTCCCCCTACATCACGGTACTAGAGAATAGGGATCATGCCCTCAGTCATCTCTGCCCCAAAAAGGGTTCAATAAAAGTTAGATGTGTGGACAAATGTCAAGGTCACCAGGAAAATGTCTGCTCTTCACCAAGCTAAGCCAACTCAGACTTCAAGCCTAACTTCCACCATTACACGTTGACTGTAGACTTGAGCTCACCTTGATCTTCCTATCTCCAAACACCTCTGGACTTTAGTATCTACACAGCAGAACCTAACATTTGGTAACTAGTGGACTCTGTCCACTCATTACTGAGTTATGCAAGATTCTGCTCCATCATCATAATATTCATGTAATATCCTAAGAGGTACAAAACAAAATCATAATACTTACCATCTATTGCACCTACTCTGTGCAAGCACTTTACAGCCATTAATTCTTTAAAACATCAAAATAACCTTATGAATAAGGTATTATTATCCCTGTTGTACAGATGAGGAATGAAGAGATCAGAAAACTAAAACATCCTTTCCAAAACCATGCAGGTAGTGGCAATGCCACGATGCAATCCTAAGACTATCTGATTCACTTACACTCCCACATCTTTGCCTCTATCACACACACACACACTTTCACTCTAATGAGCACTGTATGCAAGTTCGGGCTTATGGGGCAGCAAAATCTCTGCCTCATTAATTTCATCAAACCACAATCCAAAGGCATCCTTCCAAGGAAAAGCTTTCATTAGAAAAAGGGGGGCGGGGGGGCAATTTCTCATATGCAGAAAGCACTTAATGTCTGCTGAATGGATGAATGAATGAATGAATGAATGAATAAGAAATGACAAATCAATAACTACAAACATGCCCCAAAGGCTAAGGAAGATGGTACAGAAAATAAATCAGATTTATCCAGGGCTGATTAGCAATAGCTACCTTTCAAAAGTCAGAGGAGAATAAAAGGAAAGATGGCAAAAGCAAAAATAACCACAAAATCCTCTGACTCTTCAAAATTGAAAAAGAGAGAAATTCCAGCGAAGATCAAATTAGAGACAATCAAATCAGTTCATAAGCATTTATATTTCACGGAAGGAGGAATGAATTCCTTCTGTTGATTCTTTAATTAATTTCTTAGTCATCAGAAAGAACAGAAAATCTGAAAACTACTTGTTAATAAAAAGTGCAAGCTAAGTTACCACTGAAAATAAGGTTCCCTTGAGGAAAAGCCTGCCTTTGGAGAGTTATGACCTCTCCTTCTCACCATCCTCCTTCTTCCAACACTGGTCCACTGACTATCACACTGAATATCAGCCTCCATCTCCCCAACGTACCTTCAGTAGCTGTCCACTGCCAACAGAATAAAAGCTGTTGATCTCAGTGATACCGTGTTTCCCCGAAAATAAGACCAGGTCTTATATTAATTTTTGCTCCAAAAGATGCATTAGGGCTTATTTTCTGGGTATACCATCCTGAAAAATCATGAGGGCTTATTTTCTGGTTAGGTCTTATTTTCGGGGAAACACGGTACAAGGATCCCACAGGTCACTTAAGCACAAGCTCTTTAACCTGATACACTAGCCTGGTGATTAGCCCAGCAAGGGAAAAAAGCAGAGCCAGGTGGCAGCACACCTGCCTCCACAACAGAATAGCTCCCTGCCTTCTCTACTGCTCCTCTACTCAACCTTTCAGCTGTGAACCAGCTGGTTACTCACTTACTAGCCTGCGCTTCCTAAGGACAAAGACCATGTCCATTGGTGCCCGTGATGCCTAAAAGGATGGTTGGCACTTCATGGGCTGTCAATCAATGCTTGCGGGGTGAATGATCATGTGGATAATCATGATCATATATATTCAGGCCTCTGGTCAAATCACCTGCCTCTATCCGTGCCTCCTCAGAGTCCGTGCTCCAACAGCAGCCCAACGTAAGTCAGATCAGCCCACTCCCATTCCCTTCCATTCCCAATGGCCCGAGCCACACTTAGTATAAAGACTGCACCCTTACCATGGCTTACTGGGCCCTACATGACCCACCACACTTCCCCTCCCTCACTGCACCCAGGACACCCTGGCTTCCTGTATCCACTGTACAGTGCAGGCTCACTTGTGCCCTAGGGCCTTTGTACCTCTGTTCCTTCTGCCTAAAACATTCTTCCCAGATATTCCCATAGCTCATCACCTACTTTCAGCTGCACAGACAGTCCTCCCCTAACCACTGTTTTCTATAGTTATCTATCCCTTCACTCTGCTGTACTTTCTTTATTGAACTTTCAACTATTTCCCTTTACAGATGATCTATTGTTTCCTCACCAGACCTGTGCGGTCCAATCAGCAGCTACTAGCCACACGTGGCTACTGAGCACTTGAAATGTAACTAGTCCAAACTGAGTTGTGCTGTAAGTGTAAAATATATGCCAGATTTCAAAGACTTACTACAAAAAAAAAAAAAGAAAGAAAGAAAGAAAAAGAATGTAAAATATTCTATTGATTGCATGTCGAAATAACATTTTGAATAAACTGGGTTAAATGACGTAGATTATTAAACTTAATTTCATCTATTTCTTTTTACTTTTTAATGTGGCTCTCAGAAAATTCTAAGTTACATATATATGTGGCTCATATTACATGTCTATTAGACAGCAGTATACTAGAATATAAGCTCCCTGAGGGTAGCCACTGTATCTGGCCTGTTCACCAATGAATCTCAAAACCTTGAACAGAAACCTCTACATAAAAGTACTCAACAAATACTTAATGATTGGAAGAACTTTCCCCTACTATGATTCCTTCCCATCTTGCAAAGTACAAATCAAGCCTCCCCTCTTCCCAGAAGCTTTTTAAGATTGTGCCACGTGGCACTTGTTCCCCCAGCACCTAGCACAGGGTCCAGACAGGTAGACACTCAGTAAGTCCAATAATTCAGCAACCATTCACCGAGCATCAATGGTACATCAGGTGTTTTTAATGTATGATCTACCTTATTTAATCATCGTAGTAATACAGGAAGAGAAGGAAGATGAGGGGGAACTATTAGTCTCTTGTTAGAGAAGGATCTGAGGCCCAGAGAAGTGAAATGACACACCCAACCAACACAACGAGCAGCTGGCAGACCTACAAAGCAAACCCCTGTCTTCCCTCCACCCAAAGCCCAGAATGGCAGCCAGCACCACAGAAACAGACATGGTCTGCCTGACTTGCACAGTATCTGTTTGCTTATATGTCTTAGCTATAATCCTTGTCAACATTTGAAACTGTAGGGATTATAACAGTCTAGGTTCCCATTCTTATTTAACACCTGAACACTTGTGACATTCCAAGCACAAGGAACGTATCCAAGAACAAAATAGAAATGGCCCCTGTCCTCATGGAGGGATTCAGACAGTAAGTCAATAAAATAAGGCAAATACATAGTAGGCCGAGTTGTGGTAAGTGCTATAAAGAGAGAAAATACAGAAGGAAGACAGGAAATATCAGGGCTGGGGGATGCTAGTTTCAATGGGATAACTGAGGGGTAACATTTGAGCAAAAGCTCTAAGGAAAGAAGAAGTGAGATGTATGGACATCTGGGTTTCCACACCTCCAGCAGATGGAACGGCGAGTGCAAAGGCCCTGCATGGCGTCACTGGTGGAATGGAGAAACGTCATCTCTCCAGACATAGGGTGCAGTAGAAAGAACTTCCTTTTAAGGTATGCAATTGTCACTGGAAAGTGGTTTCCCAGCCAGTTAAGTACAGTTCCCAGAATTCCTTGCATCCAGGTTTAGGCATGCGACCAATGGAAGGTAAGCACTAGTGATGTGTCTCTTTCACACCACGGCAGCCCAGAAGCAGTGCACCTTCCCCACCCCCCGGCTCCCTTCCACTGGCTGGAGAGATGACACTGAGGCCCCAGAAAGTGGAGGCTCCAGGATACAGGGGAAAAGCCACCTGCTGACTGGAAACTGCATCAGTGACTTCTTACTGAGCAAAAGATAAGCTTCTTTGGTGACTCTAGCGCTACGCCATTAAAATGTAGGGGCAAATTTGTTACAGAAGTTAGCAAGTGCCTCTCCACACACGATTTCCTCCCTGACTCAGAAACTGAGCATCTGTGGCTACTCATCCTCTCCTCTGTGCTGTTTCTAATGTGGATTCCTGCAGGCCTGCCTGGTCCCTGCAGGCGTTACGCTGGTGGCCCCTGTCCAATGCTTGACACACCACTGAGACCTGCCTTCCTCCAACCCTTTGTGCCTCATCAAGGATTAAAGGTCCCCACCATGTCCTTTTTATTTGACATGTGGAACTAAACTATTAATCCAACCAAGGTTTTAACAGCTCAGTGTACCTGTCTATATTCCGATAAAGGAAACCAGAAGGAATAATTCCTCAATCTTTTGAATGAATTCAGATAATGTGGAGGAAATGTTATCTATTCTTACTCTTACTGTCATATCAGTATAGGCAAGGATCCCTAAGAGAAAGAAAAGCTTAATTAAGAAGATGTTTTACAAGACAACTAAATACATTGTGTGATCTTGGAGGGGATCTTGGACCAGAAGAAAAGACATTATTAGGGCAATTTAAGAAATCTGAAAAAAAATACTGCTGTATCAATGTTACCTTCCTGGTTTTTAATTATACTCTAGTTATATAAGATTGTAACATTTGGAGCAGTTGGTGAAAGATGCATGAGAACTCTGCACTATTTTTGCAACTTTTTGTGACTATTTCAAAATGAAATTTAAAAAAATTTTTTTTTTTAAAGAAAAAGTGCCTTAATTGGATAATCACATGTGAGCACCAGCCCAATACTGACATTTTTCTCACAATTGCCTTTCTATCTGATCAAGCAGAGACAGCTCACATGAAAACACTAACTTTAGCAAAAAGAAGAATACAGACTAAAATCTTTTTAAAAGCTTCATCTCTGCAATTTTTTTTTCACTTTGAACTAATCTCCATCAGCTTGAGTCATAGTATCTTGAAAACTCCCTGGGGAATTTTAAGTCTCTCTCAAAGGGAGTTTACAAAGTGATTTACCTCTGCTCCAAGCAGAATTTCCAAGTAGAACCACTAGGATGGCACAGACTCTGTTAACAAAACTCTGAAAACAAGAATCAGCAGGTACAACCAGGTGAGAGACTATGAGGGAGGTCACCAGGGCTCAAAAAAGAAAGCCTATGAGAGTGCACATCCCATGGGGGGTTCAGAATCCTAGACTCTTAAAGGTTTCAATTTCTCATTCAAAGCTTTATTTAGCCTCTTGGGATCCTGCGTTTTCCCCTCTGCCCACCTACAACACCCCACCCCCTTCCAAGAGAAAATAGAATTCACTTTCACTCTTGTCCTGCGGGAGACCATGCTGGCTGCGCCATTTGTCGTGCAGGGCAGCCTGCGGGGTCTCTAGTCCTGCTCCCCACATAAGAACGCAGGATATGGCTAGGCCAAAAAGGAACACCCACGGAGCCATAGGTAGGGGAGTCTCACCACTATAGTCTCACTGGTGGCACTATAGTGTCACTAGAGGCAGAAGCCACACGACCTGCAACCTGTCGTCCACTTCTCTGCCTGCCAACTGGCCGACTCACTCGACTGGACTCTCCAACCAGTGCAGCCCCAGCAGTTATATCAGTGGCTAATTGGCTAACTGGTAACAGCTGAGGGTCAATTAGCCACAGTTAATGGCCATCTACTACCTGAGCCAGCACCTTCCACGTGAGGCCGAGAGCCTGGAAAGTGCTCTCTGGGACTCTGTCCCCACAACTCTAATGGCATCCTAATTTCAATGTCCTCTCATGTAACAAAAACAGATTTTACCAACTTCTGCTCTGAATAATAAACTCACTACACTAGTGTTTTTCAAACTACAGATCATAACATCAATTTAGTGCATAACAACCACCTTTTCTTTTTTAGTGACATAGTGGAGGGTAGAAAATATCAGCATGCACTGAGCTGATAATTGTCTTACTGTGGATACACAGTGCTGTACAAACATCTTCAGCAGTCTAAAACACAAATGTCCTTCATTTTAAATGATATTAAAATCCTTTTTCACTATAAGTCAGAGGGAAAAAAGTTTTAAATTAATCTTACATGCACAATAACTTTTATTAGAAAATCTGAAATGTGTTCCCATGAGGGAAAATTCTCTTGCAAACTGAGGCCAAAAACTTCCTGCAATGTGTCTCCTGAAGATATTTAATAATTACAAAGAGAAAAAAATATAGCATTACAGGAGAAATCCTGCAGACACCACCTTAACCAATTGATCACGGTCAATATCACCAATAATAAAACATAATAACATCATGTACCCCTTGATATGTCTGTGAAGCACACAATATTCTTGCCAAAATGTGGTATTCTTGCCAAAATTGCATAACTTAAATTTAATCATGATACAACATCAGAAAACCCAAATTGAGGGCCATTTTACAAAACAACTGGCACTCCTCTGGGACTGAGAACTGTCACAGAGCAGAAGACATTAAGGGGACATGACAGCTACCAGCAATGGGAATACTGGACTGAATCCTAGGACAGGAAAAGGACACTAGAGAAAAAAATTATAGTTAATGGTAATGTACCAATGTTAATTTACTGGTTTTGGTAACTACCATGGTTATTATGTAAGATGTTAATATTAGGGGCAGTAGAGTGAAGTATGTATGGAAACTTTACTACAGGTCTAACATTATTTCAAGACAGAAAATTTTTATAAACAGCTTTTCTAAAGAAAGGAACAAGAGTCCCATAAACTACGCATGATTTAAATACAGTAAGTGTGGTGTACCTCTAATTCTCTAACCCTAAGAATTACATATAATGAGGATTGGATGTGTAATTCATGTATCATTAACTTAATACACAGGGAAAGCAGTGAAGTTGTCACTCTTTACCCAGGCTCTTCCTCAGCCCTCTTCCATCTCTCCCTTCCTCCTAACATCCAACAGGAAGAGCATCAAAATTCTCTTTTCCTCCTCATAGGGAACAACGCAAGACATCCTACAACTGCTGGGCTATGGATTCCTAATTCCTTACAAGCACCCACCAACTGAAGGACTGGGAGTGGGGGCGTGGCAGTTATTAAGGCAACAAATATTTTCTGAGTACCCATCCCTGCTGGGCATGGTTCTAGGTCCTGAGAAAGAGCCACGAACAAGACCAACAAAGTAACTGGTTCTCATGGAGTTTACATGCAAAGAGAGAGACAATAAACAAGTGAACAAACAAAACTACATTCATATGGAGCTCGCCACGCCAGTCCCTGCTCACAGCCTCCATGCCTCACTCCGCTCCGATGCAACAAAAATGGCCAGCCCTACAGAGATGGAGCAGTCTCTGACTGCTGTTTTCCAGAATTGTGCTGGAAAGGACTGTAACAAGTGCAGTCTCTCCAAGACTGAGTTCCTAAGCTCCATGAATACAGAACTGGCTGCCTTCACAAAGAACCAGAAGGACACATGATAAAGAAACTGGACGTCAACTAGGTGGGCAACTAGGTGGGCAGCTAGATTTCCAAAAATTTCTTAATCTTATTGGCAGCATAGCGGTAGTAGCTTGCCATGACTCCTTTACCAGTTCCCAGAAGTGTGACTGAGCAGTCCCTGGAGCTGGCCTCCAGACCACCCTTTTTCTTCCAGCCTCTCAATCACCATAATTTCCTCACAGACCACACATACCCTGAGCCCAGCACACCCACTGCCCCATGCAGGCCACTCCTGCTGGCAGCAATAAAACATTATCATTTTTTAAAACATACACTGGAGAGTCAATAAACTTGTGCAAGGGAGAGTGGAAGGAATGTAAATTGGACTAATGAAAGTAGTTACCAGAAGCTTCTATTTACTGTGTTACTGGTAACACAGTAAATAGTAAAAACGCATCTTGGGTGTATACATAATCATGACTAATGATACCAACAGAATCATCTCTAAATTACTGACTGATAGAGAAATGTCACTTGTTGTCATTATTCATTCATTAAATATCTACTCATCCCTACTACAGGCACTGACATAAGCTCTGGGAATACAGTCAGCAAGGTAGACAAGGTCCCACCTTCACTGAACTTATTTTCTAATGGGGAAAAAACAATGAATGAATAAAAAAAACCAACACACACAAAACAATACGTTCATATGCACACACACAGGCATGTTCACACACATATAAACTCAGTCACGGTAAATGCTATGATGCCAGAAAACCAGAGTAGTGTGATGAAGTCTTCTCTGAAGAAGAGATATTTGAGCCAGGACCTTATTCTTCCTGCTTTAATGCCTAGTTTTCTCATCTATAAAATGGAGCTAACAATGGTCGCCTCTATAGCATTATTAAGAACTAAATTAGATAATGATGGCATAAGATTTACCAGTTTCTAGTAAGTAAATAAGTGGTTACAAATAGTAATTGGTGACAAAAGTTACTTATTAACACCATCACAGTGAAAGCCCTATCTTTCTCAATTTACTTTAAATTCTACAGATCCCATTGAAATTTGCTCAAAGTGTCTATGCATGTATTGTTAACCACAGAAACAGCTATTTCCCGTCCACTGGACAGCAGCGAGGAATAACGAGGTATGTGGAAATGGACAGAGCAGGCACAACTGCTCAGCCCAGAGCCCATGAGAGTGCAGGAAAGCTCCCAGGCCTGGCTGGCGGTTATCTCCGCTGTGCTTGATGAAAATTGATGGGCTGAAGCTAAGGGAACGATAACCACCTTCCCACGAGGGATTTCTCTCTTGACTGTCTCTGTAACTGGGGCTGGAGAGAAGGCAGTCCAAGGCACTGACATAAACTAGAGGCTTTCAGTCTTGGGGAAGGGCCTGGGGTTGTAAGGCATTATATCACATTTCCCCAAGGCTGGAGGTGTAACTATAGCATTTTCTTTCACAAAACAAGCTTCAGCAAGATTGCATCCCAATTCCAGAACTCACAAAAATAGCAAAAGCTACTAAAATAATTTAGAAAAGTAATTGTGAAATGAGGATGTGTAAAATAAATCAACTGTAAACCAAAGTGCTATATGTACCACACAACTGGACATTTCTAAATAATCTCTCTGATGGGTAGACAGACAGACACACACTCGCAGCGTCTCTCTCTCACACAGTCTCCATGAATAAAATAAAGTTGCAGAAGTTTAATGCCAACCTATGTTGACTAAATATTCTGAGTCACTAAAGAGCATTTTTTAAACAACCAGTACTTACGTCATGTGTAAGTGCATTATCCACATTAAGATATTTTTTTAAGTTCTGCATAAAAACATATCATCGGTCACTTTTTTCACATCATTTGTCAAGTCCACCTAAAAGAAATGGAAGAAACCTCCATGTGCTCCAAACTCCAGTCAGCAACAGCACAACCCTTCCTAGAAATCGCACCTGAAGCACCACAGCTGTTCCAAAAAACCTGCCTCTCTCCTTCTAACCATTGATACTTTCCTCCCTGGGCCCAGTAGCCTCCTTTCTCCAACCTCCAGCTCCCCATTTTCTTTTCCTCTTCTTTAAAACAAAAACTGACCAAACACACACTTCTCTATTGCTGAGCCCAGGTTTGCGATGCCAGGTGAGGGATGCCCTGTGTGTCACACAAGCAGTAAAGGTGTTTGAAAAGATTTTATTACAAGAGCCAAACTCTGCACATGTGAGCAGGGATCAGCTGTCTTCTTCCTGTAATCCCTCCATTACCAGAAGGGCAGTCAACAGGTACTACCTACCTGCCCTCAGCCCCAGTCTCCTGTCCCCATAGCCCCACCTCCCAGCCCTCAACTAAAACAGCTTCAAGAGACAGGAGCCAATTGGGTTCTCAACCTGTGAGCCTCCTGAGGCTGGAAGCTCCCCCCCACCCCCGTTGTTAGTCATGACCTTCCACTCTCCTGCTTTTCTCCCTCCTTCTCTCACTCTGCCTCCACTCCTGCCTCCTTAAGTGTAGCTATCAGTAACAACAGTGATTATAAAAAACAATAGCAGCTATGATTTCTTGAAAGGTTATTACCCACCAGGAAGGAAGTACATTGAACATTCTATATACTCTCTCATCTAATCCTCTCCACAACTTCTGCAACATTATTTCACGGCAGCATTCCCAAATGTAGCTTGAGGACTTTTTCACATCATTAAAAAATGACTGAGGAGCCCAAAGAGCTTTTATCAATGTAGATATATCTATTTATAGTTACCATATTAGAAATTAAAACTGAGACATTTTTAAAACATAGACTGCACAGCACACAGAGCCCTACATCATCGTACATCATGTAGCTTCTGGAAAATCCACTGAACCCTCATGAGCGATGAGGGTAAAAAAGGCAAAAACATCTTTGTGGCATTACTGTGGAAACAGTTTTGACTGCAAACCCCCTAAAAGAGTCTCAATGATCGCCAGTCATCCCTGGACGCTGCTTTGAGAATCACTGTTCTACAGAAAAAAAACAAAAACAAACAAAAAACTGAGCCTTAAAGAGTAAAATCAACTTGCCCAGGTCACTCAGCCAGCCCCCTGAACAGCTGTCTCAACGCAGGTTATACAGGTCTGCTGTCCCTCTGTCCCCTTTGTCCCCCTCCCCCATCCTTCTTTTTTTACTATGGTCTTCCTCAGAAACAAACTTACTTTAGTCACCACATTCACTATCACCTTCAAGTGACTCACCTCCAAATGTGCATTCACAGAGCTGGTAACTCACCTGAATTCTTACCTCCTGGATCCCCCACCAGCACCCTGAGCCATCTCAACTTACCACCATGCCCCTCCACCCCAAGCAGCTCATCCCTGACATCCTGACTTTGGGAAACATCATTCTTCCATTTAATACGGCCCTAAACCACTCAATCATCTTGGATTTTTTGCCTATGTCCTGCTGGTTCGTCTTCAGAATGTCTCTTGCAAATGCAAAAACACAGTACATAAAAAAGTATACATTATATTCCTACACAAACTATTCAAATGCACCAAAACTTTACAAGGAGTTATCTCTGGATAATGGAATTATGAGAGATTTGTGAGCTGATTTCTTTAATACACTTTTCTGCATAGCACACATTTTTTTATAAGCATAAATACTTTTCACAATCAGGAAATACTGTGTAGTGATAGCTTCTTCAGGGTTTAGTTTTGTGTTTCACCTCTTGACTAAGCCGTTTCCTATTACAACTCCAACCTAGTCCAGAATCACATCATCACGGGTCATATTTCAGTTCTCTTTATAGTCTTCCTCCACTGGCCTCTTGGGACTTGGGGTTTTGCACCACAGAGTATGGCAGGGAAGTCCATGGAATACTAGTGTATAAAAGGCACTTAGCACAGCACTTGGCAAACAGTAAGTAAACGTTCATTGCTGCTGTTCCCTACACTGCTATTAAATAAAACTTCTAAAAACACTAATTGGCAAATGGCAACCCTGTTTTAAAACCATCAGGAGCTCCCAGTGCCTAATAATAACCAACATTTATAAAGCCCTTACTTTGGGGCCTGACATCATTAGCAAGTGTTACCTCATTCAGTCACCATCTCAGCCCGATGAGATCTCCATCTCTCAGATGAAGCAATTGAAGCACCGAGCAGGTAAGTCCCAAGGCATGTAGCCAGGACGTGGTAGAGCTGAGATGCAAACCTAGTTCAGCCTTACTGCCCAGAAGAACTCTGCACAATGATAGCCATGTTCGATATCTGCATTGTTAAATATGTGGCTATTGAGCATTTGAAATGCGACTAGTGCAACTGAGTTACTAAATTTGTACTTCATTTCATGTTAATGTAAATAGATGCACGCAGCCAACAGCTACCACAGTGGCTAGCACAGGACTGGAGTACAAAGGCCTGAAGTCCCAAGCTTAACAAATAGAAGCCCTTACAACATCCCACCTACTACCTCTCCACTAATTCTTACAAAAAGCTGCCATAAACCTGAAAGCCCTGCAACTGTATTCATCCCTACCTCCAGCCATTCCTTGCCCTCTTCTCATCCAAGTCCTCTGTATATGGAGGAACTTTAGAAGTTAGAGTAAGAGAGACTTGCATTCAAATCCAGGCTCCACAGAGACCTGGGTGTGTGACCACCAGAAGGTCAGTTCAGTTCATGATTCTTTGTCTTCATCTGTAGAATGGGGTTACTATGCCACCTTCCAAAGAGCATCTTGCCACACTCTCTAAATCGTCGCTAATAATACACCTTCAGAGCTCGATTCAAACTCTATCCTCTTTTCTAAGAGGCCAGTGGAAGCCCTGGAGATCTCCCCTCCTTCTCCCACCCAGGCTACTTCTCAACTGCACAGATTCTAATGTTATTTTTGTGTGTTGTGTGTTTGCTCCTTTTCTGCCATTAGACCAGCAGTCCCGTGAGGCCAAGGGCTTCTATCATCAGTGAGCTCGAGGCAACAAGTCACCATACAAAGGGCTCTAGAGGGAAGTAGAGCCATCTCAGCCCTGCAGGGGTCTCAGATTCTCTCTGTAAAGTGGGGATAAAAAGTCCTCAGTGAGTTAGTGGTAGGAGGAAATGAAGTTGCCCAGGTAAAGAAATGAGCATGGTGCCAGGTGCAGGCAGCATCTCAACAGCTGTCTCCCATTCTTAATACAAGAGGCTTCTGCTGTCATCGTCACAGAACTAAGAGACTAACCATGAACTAACTATTCACTGACACTACCTTGCTCTTAAAATGGGAAGACTTCAGTACACTCTAAGGATGTCAATCCTAGTCAAAATATCACTGGCATTTTTTTCTTCTCTTTTTAACTTGATAGATACGACACTAAATTCCACCTGAGAGACTAATCAGGAAGAGAGGCTAAGAACAATCAGAAAATGGAAGGAATGGGATGAACTTGGTTATCAGATAAGAAAGCACATTATAAAGCTACCACCTGGCCCTTTGCCAGCATTTGGTAAATTATTTTTCCCCTTCTTGCGCCTCCTCCCCGCCCACTATGGTTGAAGCCGTTGTTTCTCAGTCTAGTTGTGTAAGACACAGCTCCCTGGCCCATGCAGGTATTATGAGCCTTGCGATCCCCCTGGCTGAGGCAGTTGGTCGCCGGTGGTTGGTCGGCCGCTCACAGCAGCTCACGGCAGATCTCACTGGCTGCCGGCTGCTCACACTGGCCATCAGCCGTTCCTGGCAGCACACAGCAGCCTGCAGCAACACACAGCAGCTCACAGTGACCTCCGGCTGCTCACAGCAGCCCAGCTCCAGGGAGAGCCATTGTTCACAATCTTAGCTGTACAGGGCACAGCTCACTGGCCCATGTGGGAATCGAACCGGCTACTTCGGTGACCTCAGCGTTAGGAGAACGGCGTTCCAACCACCTGAGCCACCAGGCTGACCCAATATTTTTTCCTTTGGTAAAACATTTTAAAATACTTGTTATTGAATGAAGTTAATTAAATTTAAGTTTATTTATTAAATTGTAGAAATAGCAGTAATAACAAGAACCAATCTTTACAGAGTCCTTGCTAAATGTCAGGCAGTGTGGTGAGAATTTTATCTGCTCATATTATCTCATTTGAACCTCACAACAGTGTTTTCCACACTGCTGATTACAACTCTTTATTGGATCTTGAAGTCAATTTAGTGGATCTAGAAACAGCATTTTTTAAAAATGAAACAGAATAGGGAAAAATAAAAAATATGAGTAAATTTCATGAAACACCCCATGAATCTTTTTACATTATCCACAGTTTCAATTTAAACTTTTTGTTATTGTAAGTCACAATAAAAAATATTTGAAAAAAACACCTTATCTCACAACTTATAAGGTATGTACAACTATTATCACCATTCTACAGATGCAAAAACTGAGGCTTAGAACAATTAAGTCACTGGCTCAAATTTACCCCACCATGTAAACGATAGCCAAAACTGGAACCCAGGCAGGCTGCCCTCAGATCCTGATCCTGTGAACATTAGCATATCAGTGGGACAGGATAGGTGGCCCTAAAGAATCACTTAGTGTGTCTATGAAAAAAATGAGCAACTGAAACGAACAGGAAATGGACTAGTTACCAAATTATTACTTTGGTGTCCTTCAGAAGGGGAAAAAATAATTCTACCATAAAACTGTAAAAAATGAAACCATTAGAAAAACTAAGCATAAGAACAATGGAACAAATCACAAACAAAAAGGTATACAGACAATACATAAATGTTAAACTTCTGCCCATAAAAGTTATGAGTAGTTGTGGGGACAGAGCCCCAGAAAGTAGTTTACAGGCTCTCGGCCTCACGTGGAGGGGTGCTGGCTCGGGTAGTGGATGGCCGTCAGCTGTAGCCAGTTAGCCAATTAGCCACTAGTATAACTTCTGCGGCTGCCGAGGAGAGCCGAGGATTGCCAAGGAGAGCCGAGGAGAGCCGAGGAGAGCCGAGGAGAGTGGAGGAGAGTCGTCAGTCGGTTCGCAGAAAAACGGACAGCAGGTCGCACGTCCAGTGAACCCAGCCTCCAGTGAGACCGTAGTGGTATGACTCCCCTACCGATGGCTCTGTGGGTGTTCCTCTTTGGCCTCACCATATCCTGCGTTCTTATGTGGGGAGCGGGAGCAGAGACCCCGCAGGCCACCCCTCCTGAAAAATGGCGCAGCAAGCAGGGTCTCCCGCACAACAACTGGCGCAGCGAGCAGGGTCCCCCGCACGACAAATGGCGCAGCGAGCAGGGTATGGTGTCGGCTGAAACTCTCCGGAATATACTGGAGCAGTTTACACGTATAAAATCGCAGCTTCGTAAGCAGAGTACGGGGCCGGCCAACACCTACCGAAGCATGGTGGAGCGGTTTGTGCGTGTGAGAGCCCAGCTTCGGATGCCCATGAGGAGCGACATCAAAACGGGAGGCACGGTCTGCCTGGGAGACTCAAGCCTCCAGCTGGAACATCACCCTCTTGGCCATGGACGGCGTTGCCTTCATTTTGGTGATCTGCTGCAGCCTTAAGCTCCGAGAGTTGTGGACATCTTATACCGAGGCCTCCACCCACTCAGACACCTGGCACGGCGAGCAAGATTCCGACCAGGTAGGAATGGAGTCTGACTCTGGGCAGGAGGACGTGTGGCCCCCACACAGTATATGGTGTTCGGTGGCCACTGTTCTCAGGAGTTGGACCCCCAAGGAGGGGTGGGAGGACATGGACGGCTCTCCGGCCAGTGTGGAGAGGGCCCTACAGGCTCTGGCTGAGCGGTTGCCGGAGGAGGAGAAGGCTACAGCCGGCCGCGTGGGCTGGATGTTCCTCAAGGCCTTGAGTTTCAACACGGAAAATGGGCTTAATGAAATGGCCCAGGTGCCAAACCAGGTGTCCCGGTTGGAAGCGCTGGAAGCCCGGGTCCGCCTGTTAGAACAGGGGCCCCAAGGTGGAGACTCGGAGGCAGAGGCGGAGGAAGCGAGTGGAGACAATGTAGCTCCCAACCCACAAGCCTGGCCAATCTTGAAGCAAAGGGTAAAACATGAGCAACCTTTGGGCCCCGGGGGCGTTGCTGCCAGCAACCCAGCTGTGACTGAGTTCACAACCTACACCCCATACACTCCCACTGAGTTGCAGGAGCTGGGGAGGCAGTACAGACAGTGCCCTGGAGAGCCGGTCTTGGCTTGGCTATTACGTTTATGGAATGAGGGAGCAGACAACATTCTCTGCTCCCCAGGCGAGATGGAAAAGCTAGCCTTCGTGACAGTGCATCCGTCCCTGCGACAAAGGTTACAAAACTGCCATAAGTTGGCCAACAACCAGGGCAACCATTCTCTAATGCAGTGGCTCACTGCTGCGGTATGCACAGTATGGGGACAGGCTGGCGAGCTGCCAGACACTGTGAGTCAATGGCAGTCATATATAGAACTTACGCAAATAATCCGTGAAATGGGTATGAGACATGCTATTTTTAACCTCAACATGCAGGGCCCAGATGACGAGCTTTTTACTGCCAGCATGAGAGATCTGGTTTTAGATACTGCACCTGCGAGTGCTTTTGGATCCTTGGTTGCTATTCTTACAACGTATGTAGGGTGACGGATCCATGAAGTTACAACTGCCATGGCCACCCTAGGGAATGTAGAAAGCCGGAGGCGAAGGAAGTTAAGACAGGAGGTCCGCGCAGTTGAGACCTAGAAGCCCAAACCAAAGGTAAAGGGGCGAGATCGCGGGCCTCAGAGAGTAACATGCGCACAGATGTGGCGTGATCTCGTGGCAGCAGGGGTTGATAGGAAGAAAATAGACTGACAACCCAATGCACTCCTGCTGGAACTTTGGAAACAGTTGCGTCCGGAACAACAATTCCGGAGAAGCATAAAGGAGGAGTCTGGGAAAGGGCGACCCGTGTCCCTCCAGGACTTCATGCAGCCACTTGAGGCCGACTCCTTTCAGCTTGATTAGGGGTGGGGCCAAGGTATCCAGTCAGAGGGGACGAGCAGGGACCGGAGGCCCAACGTGGAACTGTCCATACATTGGTCCCCTTCGAATGTACAGAGGGTTTTGGCTCTAGTTGACACTGGCGCCGACTGCAGTCTCGTTTATGGGGACCCAGAACTATTCCCTGGACCAGCAATCTGCATTGATGGCTACAGGGGAAAAACTGTGACTGTGAAAGCCGTTTCCTTACCACTAGGTATAGGAAGGCTTCCTCCTCGTACCTACAAGGTTTATGTCTCCCCCGTTCCAGAGTATATTCTAGGGGTGGACGTGCTACATGGCCTCAGCTTACAGACGTCGGTAGGAGAGTTCCGTCTCCGGATCCGGGTGGTGAAAGGGGTGACACGCGGGCATGCTCACCACCCTCCTCAAGTGTTGCCACAGCCCTGGCGCGTGGTTACAGTGCGACAGTACCGCCTGCCAGGAGGACAGGAGGAGATTGGTCGTACAATATTGGAATCGGAGAAGGCACATATTGTGAGGCAACGCACAGTCCCTTTAACTCCCCAGTATGGCCTATCAAGAAGCCAGATGGGACCTGGCGAATGACTGTGGACTGTAGGGAGTTAAATAAGGTGACGCCACCCTTGCACGCTGCAGTGCCTTCAATTCATGATTTAATGGATCGTCTGACTGTCCGCCTGGGGACATATCACTATGTAGTGGACTTGGCCAATGCTTTTTTCTCCATTGACATTGCACCCGAGTGTCAAGAGCAGTTTGCTTTTACTTGGGATGGGAGGCAGTGGACTTTTCAAGTCCTTCCGCAAAGATACTTGCACATCCCCACTATCTGCCATGGGTTCGTGGCCCAGGATTTGGCACGGTGGGATCGCCCATCCTCTGTGACCTTGTTTCATTATGTAGATGACATTCTGTTAACCTCAGATTCTCTTTCGGATTTAGAGCAAGCAGCTCCCTCTCTTCTCCGCCACCTGAAGTCAAACGGCTGGGCCGTGAATGAGGAAAAGGTCCAAGGCTCTGGCTTATCCGTCAAGATTTTGGGTGTTGTGTGGTCAGGTAAGACAAAGGTTATACCTGAGGCAATCATTGATAAGATACAAGCCTTTCCCCGGCCGACCAAGGTCTCTCAACTGCAGACATATTTGGGTCTGCTAGGATATTGGCGGGCGTTTGTACCCCATTTAGCACAAATGGCGCAGCGAGCAGGGTCCCCCGCACGACAGTAGTTACGTTTCTGCTGACATTTTACTCATTTTAAAAAGCATAGCTGTGGGCCGGCCCGGTGGCTCAGGCAGTTAGAGCTCCATGCTCCTAACTCTGAAGGCTGCCGGTTCGATTCCCACATGGGCCAGTGGTTTCTCAACCACAAGGCTGCCAGTTCAATTCATCGAGTCCCGCAAGGAATGGTGGGCAGCACCCCCTGCAACTACGATTGAACATGGCACCTTGAGCTGAGCTGTCGCTGAGCTCCCGGATGGCTCAGTTGGTTGGAGCACGTCCTCTCAACCACAAAGTTGCCGGTTCCACTCCTGCAGGGGATGGTGGGCTGTGACCCTGCAACTAGCAACAGCAACTGGACCTGGAGCTGAGTTGCGCCCTCCACAACTAAGACTGAAAGGACAACAACTTGACTTGGAAAAAAGTCCTGGAAGTACACACTGTTCCCCAATAAAGTCCTATTCCTCTTCCCCAATAAAATCTTTAAAAAAAAAAAAAAAAAGCATGGCTGTGAATGTCCTAAGAAACTGACGTTAGGCAATTAGTTTCCCAATCTTTAAAATGGCATGACAATAAAAGCCTTCACCTGCTAAACCTGTTGCAAATATTAAACTAGATTTCTGTACCATTGGCACAGAGCAAATTATCAACAATTTGCTATTGCGTGATGCAACATAATGGCTCTTTCAGAATTAAAACTACTACTCTGCCACATAATGAAAAGCCACAAGATAGTAAAAACAAATCCATCAATCACATCTTGACCTGAATCAAGCATCGGGGGTTCCCTGCAAGGAGGACTGGTAACAGGAAGTCTCCCAGCTCAGAATCTCAGTATCTTACCACCTTGCCCCCATTCTTTGAGAGTCTGGCAGCTACAGCTGTACTCACTTTCCAATCATTCCAGGTGTTTCCTTACTGTTGGTTGTTTCCCCTTTGCCTGAAGCTCCTCTACTCTAAAACCTAACATTAAAAAACCAAACAATTTTATATATGCACCCTTATATTCACAGCAATCATTTATAATAGCCAAGACATGGAAACAACCTAACTGTCCATTGACAGATGAATGGTTAAAGAAGTTGTGACTGATACACACATATACCACACACACACACACACACACACTGAAATAATCAGTTATAAAAAAAAATCCTGTCCATTGACAGATGAATGGTTCAAGAAGTTGTGATTGATACACACACATACACACAAAATGAAATATTCAGGTATAAAAAAAGAAAATCCTGCCATTTGCAACAATATGGATGGACTTTGAGCACATATGCTAAGTGAAATGAGTCAGACAAAAAAGACAAATACTATATGATCTCACTTACGTGTGGAATCTAAAAAAAAAAGCAAACGAAGCAAACAAACAACAACAACAACAAAGAACTCACAAAGAGATCACATTTATGGCTACCAGAGGCAGAGGGTAGAAAAATTCAATGAAGGTGGTCAAAAGGTACAAACTTCCAGTTAAGACAATTAAGAACTGGGGCTATAATTGTTCAACATAATAACTATAGTTAACATTGCTGCATGGTGTAACTAAAGTTGATAAGAGAGTAAGTCCTAAGAGTTCTCATCACATGGAAAAAAACATTTTCTTCTTTTTTTTTTTTTGGTATTATATGAGATAATGGATGCAAACTAAAATTATTGTAGTAATCATTTCACAATAATATGTAAGTCAAGTCATTATGCTGTACACCTTAAATTTACACAGTACTATATGTCAATTACACTTCAATAAAACTGGGGAAAAAACATTTTTAACAACTTCCTTCAATCCTCCTAAACAACCAGCTAAAAATTCTTTCTCCGGTGCCAGTGACTTTTTAGGTAACTTTTAAAAATTACATAAACAGGGGGAGGCCAGTTAGCTCAGTTGGTTAGAGTGCAGTGCTCTTAACACGGTTGCTAGTTCAATCCCCACATGGGCCACTGTGAGCTGCACCCGCCACAACTAGATTGAAACAACTACTTGACTTGGAGCTGATGGGTCCTGAAAAAACACACTTAGAATAAATAAAAGTTTACAAAAGAAAAACATGTCACATTCCTTCTTTTAAAAAAATAACATAAAAATGTTTGTAATTATTAATTATAAAACTATGCCTGAGGAAAGTAAAAATTCAAACAGTAAAAAGAGAAAAAGAAAAGCCTTCCATCTTCATGTAACAGATTCATTAGTCCTCCTCCTCAGTTACCACTGTTAGACTTCTTATGAATAATTCTATACAGATATAACCATGCACACGTGTGTGTGTGTGTGTGTGTGTATATATATATATATATATATATATATATATATACACACGTACATTTTTTTAACACACACATTCATACAATTCTGTAGTATGTGTGGATATCTTGCTTTTCTCAATTCCCTACCTTGGAACTCTTTTAAGATCAATACATTCTTTTGTAAGTACTGCATAGCATTCTACAAAATGAATAGGCCATCACTTAACTGGGGAAATCCCCCATCTTTGTATATTTAGGTCATTTATGATTTTTTGTTGTTACACATAATGATGCAACAAACAACCTTATACATACACTTCGGTAGGTAAGAATATAATCCATAAAATAAATTTTTAGAAATGAAATTGCCCAATCAAAGGGTTTATAAATGTCTAATCTTGACAACTACTGTCATATTTCCCAATACGAAAGTTTCAGAGATTTTGACCCTTTATGCTTCCATCACCACTCCTTCACCAGCACTTGATGTTCAGTTTATAGTCACCAATCTCACCAGTAAAATATGGTTTCTTATTGCTATTACAATTTATATGTCTTTCCTTATAAGTTAGGTCTAGTGTTTTTGGTTGGCCATTTGTATATCGCTTTCCATTTTACCACCAACTTCTGGGTCATTATCTCTCTTGCTCTTTGAAAGGTTATCAATGCCCTTGTCTCCAAGACCAAGGACCTCACTTTCTCGAATCATCAAGAGCACCATCTTGGCAACATCTGACACTAACAACCCCCTCCTTCAGGAAACACTTCTCCTTTCCCTGCCATGACTTGTGCTGTGCTGGTTATCCATGAGGTACAAGCAATCTTCTCCCTAGAATCCTAAAGAGGAGCATATCCCAGTGTCCAATCCCTGGCTCCCTTTTCTTCTCACTTTAACAGCCTTAAACTGTCTTCTATGTGCAAAAGAGTTCCAAATGTCATCCCCAGATCACCTAAGACCTAAACCCAGGTGTCTATCTACTGAAGACCAGCAAAGAGATGGATGTATGTCCTTCCCACACTTCAAATAACAAATAGGATCACACCCGGGCAGCACTCACTCTGTGCCAGACACCGTACTTGTACTTGACATTTACTGTATCGCATGTAACTTTACATATCCAAGAGAGAACACACCAATCTCACTGTTCAAGTTCCCAAACTCTTCCACCTCCTTGATCATCAAACCTCAGTTAATGACTCTGTGTTCCTTCCCTTCCCCCTCCTTCCCACCCAACGAGCTACTAAATCCTGTCAATTCTGCCAATAAACTGTCTTGGTCTATATATCTAGGATTCCCCTTTCCACCTCTGGCCCAGACCGCTGCTTCCTTACCTTTTGCCACAATCCTGATGCCACCACCAGAGTTCTCTGCTAAGAGCACAAATATCATCACTTCAATCTACCTCCTCAAAGCACAGGGCTTTTGGACATGGTTCCCGCCATCCCTCCATAAGCATGAGTCCCAGGCCTGTACAAGCAAGGCACAGTGCTTGCAGCACCCCTTCCAGCTAGCCCAATATTTTGCGAGAGTTCTGCCAGCATGTAGGCCCTTCGTCACCAGACAGTGGGCTCCTAGAAGACACTCATCAGACCTCATTCACCTTGTCCGCCAGAGAGCACTCAGCACAATGCTGTGCATTTGGTAGGCACTCAATAAATGTTTTCTCATGTTACCTGATACAGTCTTCTAGCATGTGCTCATATTATTCCAAAGAAGAAAAAGAATGTCTAAATATGTATGTAAATCCAGAACAAAGAAAAATCTTTTTAAATCACCTAAACGACTTCAGAGTCTGTCTTCTATGACTGAATATATAGGGAAACATACATATTCTCTCAGAACTTACAGAAAGGTCAAACTTCTTCCCGAAAAAGCTTAAAAATAACTTGAAAATCACAAAAGTACTGATTTCCAATAGTTCAAAACCAAAATAAAATTCCCTGTCTGCAAACAAAAAAACAGCTTTAGATGAGTCAAAGAATGATCTGGCAATCTTTTGATTTTATGATCTTCTGATGCCCGGATCAGCTGTCAGAACCACCAAACAATGACCTCTACAAGTTAGTATGATGAAAGGGGAAAGACCGATGGTTAAGTCAAATGTCCAACAAGTTGACAGAAAGCCAACAGAAACAAAATGGCATTGTGTGAACTGTGCCTATCAATGTGGAGGACACATCCATTTAGGTCTACTTTATTCTTTAAAGTTAACCCAATTTTAAAAGTAACTTCTAAAGCATCTTTCTAAATTGATTATGAAGAGGTCATTGAAAAGCCCAGATTATTTTTCAGTGAATTAAGAGTCAAATCATTCTGAAAAGCATTAATTTGTAGAAATATAGAGGATGAAATTCTAAATGTTTTTATAACTCTCCCCCTCTATTAACGTCATCATATTTCAAACATGTGTACTTAAGTGTCCTTGTTTTCCTTCCCCCCAGAAGTCAAAACTCTGTTAAAGTTTTCCCACCTACTCTTTAACCTGAAGTTAAGAACTGCTAAATTAATCATTACAAACTAGGGTTCACATTCAGGGAATCGAAATCATCTCTTATTAAGAGATTTTTTAAAAAGGAACATTGTTAATACTTAAAGAACTTCTGAGTTATCATAACTGAGGGTAGTTTGCCTGACAGCTCTAGGGCCCCATGACCACTCTCAGGCCCCACCTGAAGGATTTTACACATTTATGAAAGTGATCCCTTGACATTTTTAAAAAGGGGTAGAAGCAAACCTCCTCAAGTTGATGGAATGGGGAAGAGTTTATAGGAATCTTCTCCGTGGCCTCTTGAACTCTTTAGCCCCATGGTCCCCACCAGGGAAGCGTGAAAGGGACAGCAAAGCATAAAGTGCTCTAGGCCCCCAGAGACCACAGTCAGGGCCCAGTGGGCCAGAGACCGACCCGTGACACATACGTCCAGGCTGGCCTTGGAGGAAAGTTGGAGACCAACTTCCTCCGGGTGGGGGTGCGTCGGGAGATGGCCTGCACCGCCCCCCCACTCACCTGCGATTCATAGGCCGGACCCTCACGGCCACCTTGACCGATGCCATTGCTCATCCCGGCCGGGCCCGCGCGGGGCCCCACCTGCTCAGGTCCCAGCGACCGCCAGCGACTCCCGAGACTCAGCCCGCGGCTCCCTCCCACTTCCCTCCTCGCCCCCACCCCTCCGCTCCTCGCTGGACCTGACGTCCCGCGGCGGCCCCACCTGCCAGGCCACTGAGCATGCCCAGAGCGGCTCAGACCCGCGTGATCCGCGCGCCGGGCTTGGCAGCTGCCGAGAAGCAACGAGAGGCGGGGCCGGCTGCCTGGGCGCCGCCGCCTGAAGTCGCGAAGTTGGGAAGGTCCCGCTGCGGGCAGTGACCTGGAAGTCACCGAAGGCGTTTGGAGCTGAGTGACTTCAGGGAAGCTGGAACCCACCTCATGCCCTGAAAAACTGAAGAGGAGTGGAGGGCGGGGGAGGGGGGGCCGGCAAGGTCCCAGTAATTTAGGGCCAGAGCAAAGACCACAGTCCTGTGGGACAAATTACTAAAAACACAGTGTTTCAGGCCTTTAACAAGTACCTGGCTTTACCCCACAATGCAGGAGTTAGCTCATCCAATTTAGAGAGCAAGAAACTGAGGCACAGATGATCACGGTTTGTTAGTGGGGAACTCCTCTAGGGCCTTCTCCACTACTCTAAGGCTGTCCGACTGTGTTTTGGACCCTTCAATTCAGGGATACCAAGAAATGAAAATAAAGAGAATACCAAATGTTTTAAATGTGGGCAAAAACATGTATGGGCTGAAATCAGACCTTAATTGGACTTTTTTGGACTTACAGTTTAGTTTTAATCATAAATGATTAGGGGTGGGGACCACCCTCTCTTTAAGGATTAGATTAGGGCCTCTAGGATAAGTGAGGTCCTACTCAGCCTCTTAGAGGGAGCCCCCTCTCCTCTCCCAGAGGATGTAAATTCAGTCATGCATGCAATCGCGGGTTTGTTCACACACACCCAAGAGCCCACCTGTGAGCCAGAGGATTACCTACAGCCCATACTAACCAACGTATCAGCTCTGCCTTCCTCCTGCTGCCCCATTCGAGGCGCAAACAGCCCACTCCACCCCCGCCACAAGAACCCACATTTACTGCCCCGCAGCTGAAGTCCCACTGAATACATTGCTCCCCGCCCCACCGTTGAGATCCACTTGGGCCCCGCCCCCACGTCCCTAATAGGGCCACAAAGGGACGCTCTGCGCTCACTCCCTCCCGCTCACCGTGGCATACTACACCCGCAAGGGCACGCAGGAGCTGGCTGGAAGCGGCCCTAGTTCAAATGTAGGGGCAAGAACGGGTAAGGGGGGTGGGGGGGCTGCTACTCCAGGAAGCCAAGCTATAATGGAGGCTTCAAGGAGTAGAGGCTGAGCTCCTGGAGCCCTAGCTCCAACACTAGTTTTGGGAGTCCTCCACTCAGTTAGTAGGCGTCCCTGAGGCTTTTGCCTTACTGCAAATCAGGAACAACTCCATTGAGTTAATGCATTGAGATGATGCCTGCAAACGTGTAACCTACTCAGACAAGAAATCACTCTCTCATCAGCTTCCCTAGGGCCTCGCGGTTAGCCCAGAATCAGTGTCCTTGCTGGTGCAGTGCAGGGTGTGGATTTGACTACCCAGCTGCAGGAAAAGCCACAGCGCCAGATTAAAGTGCGGGCTGGGCACGCGCAGTAGCCGGCTGGGTGGAGACGCTGGGAACGAGCCGGCCTGGCGCCCACGTCGCCCAAATCAGGGGCGGGGCCCGCCTTATATGGGAGCTGCTTGGGGACAAACTGCGCGGGTCGCCCTCCCTACACACCCGTGAGCTCCCACCACCTTCCTGTGTCGGGCGCCTCAGCTCTCGGAACAACCGAGCGCCCTACGCCGTGCAGATCCAGCCCTATTCTTAAAGACAACAAATCAAACTTTGTAGTTCTAGTTTACCGATTAAAGGGATTTTTCTGTGTGTGGGCTTTTAGTGGTTGGTTATTGGGGAAGTTTAATTCATCCATTCGTTAATATATTTTCAGCAGTTTACACGTGCCTATAACCCCCCCCCCCCCCCAACAGCGCACCTGGAGATTTTGAATGGGAAGGAGGCAGTAGGGCCTCAACTCACCCCAGGTGGGATGGAACATACTGTGTACACTTAGCCAGAGAATATTTCTAATGGAGAGTGAAAGAAGTTTTTGAAAGGGAAGATTTAATTCTGGCTCATCTTTAATGTGCATACTTTCAAGCACTTTGCAAACTTTAATGCTTACAGGAATCACCTGGGGATTCTGGTTTGGCAGATCTGGGATGAAGTCTGAGATGCTGCATTTCAAAGAGGTTCCTGGGCTTGTGGATGCTGCAGGTCTGCGACCCACACTTGGGACAGGCACGGGGTTAGTGATCTCTAAACAGTGTGGGAGCTTTGAAATACTGGCAGTGAAAAATACTCATGGGTCTCAATCCAGAGTCCGAGGGTCAGTGAATAGTATTCAGGGGTTCGTATCAATTATGTATCCTGGCCTAAAAGCCCAAAATTTAGCGACTTAAAACACCCACCATTTATTACTTCTCACGGTTCTGTGGGTTGCTGGTCTAACCTGAGCTAACAACTTTTGAGGCTAGAGGCTGGAGACTGGACCCAATTAGCCTGTGCCGCTTTTTTTCATCCTCAGAAAGCTTAGAGCAGTTTTCTTTGTTTGGCAAGGTAGCCTTCTGGGACGGCAAACACAATGACTGTTGGAGTCCAGTTTGCTCATGTCCCATTAGCCAAAGGCAGCAAGTTTAGCATCAGGGTGAGAGATGTCGCCCACTTGGAGGGGGTACTCTTGGGAGCCACTAAAGTTAAAAATCTACCACAAGGTCCATGAACTTAGATGAGGAAAAAAAAAATACATCTATAATAGGCTCTAAGTAAAATATATTAATTTTAGTAATATCAGAGGTCTTGACACCTTTAGAAATCACAGATATTTTTGTGTTAAATTAGTATTGCTTCAGCTTCCTCGGATTGAATTTTTCATTAATTATTACTTTGAAATTGGGGTAGTCATTAGACTGACACTAAATGTTATTTTGTTATTTAATATAGTCATATGTTACTGTATCACAAATTTATTTTTCTTATATCTTGATAACTGTATTTCATTATAACTGATTTTCTTTTTAAGCCTACCTATTTTATTTTATGCATTTTAAAATGTTATTCTGGAAATGTTGCTTTCACCAAACAACCAAAAGTGTCCGTGGCACAAAAAAGTTTAAGAACCCATATTTTAGAAATTTTTTTGGATAAGTAAATAGCATATCTATTTTTCAACAAAAATGTTGATTAGTGATGGAAAGAAAAAAAGATTCTGAGGCCTGGGTTAAAACCTTAATGGTATTAAATGAGACTGGAGTATTAATCCAGTCACCAATAAGGTGTGTGTGTATTATTTTTATTTTGTTTGCTTGTTTTGATGTAGTTTATTTGGGCCTTCATTTATTTTAGAATTCTTCTTTTTCTAATGTTTAGTCATCCCATTACTTCCAAATAGTTGTGATTTAAACTCCCTCAGTCTTAGCTTCTTCATTTCAAAGTAACATAGCACTGAAATAAAATGTTCACATCACCTCTAGATTTTTTTTTTTTTTTAATATTGGAGAATATTAGGGAATATTGGAGAACAGCGTGTTTTTCCAGGACCCATCAGCTCCATGTCAAGTCATTGTTTTCAATCTAGTTATGGAGGGCGCAGCTCAGCTCCAGGTCAAATCGTTGTTTTCAATCTAGTTGTGGAGGGCACAGCTCACGGGCCCATGTGGGGAACAAACTGGCAACTTGGTGTTATGAGCACCGTGCTCCATGCACTGATCCAACTGGCCGCCCACCTCAAGATATTTGAATCAGATTCACCAAGAGCCAATGATTTAATCAATGGTGCCTAAGTAATGGAGCCTCCATAAAGAACCCTAACTGAAGGGGTTTGGAGAGCTTCTGAGCTGGATGAACATGTGGAGGTACAGAGAGGGTGGTTGGTGTGCCTGGAGAGGGCACGGAAGCTCCGAGCCCCTTCCCACATGGGCATACCTTGCCCTAGCATCTCTCCCATCTGGCCATTCCTGAGTTGTATCTTTTGTAGTAAGCAAACTGTTTCCTTGAGTTCTATGAACCATGCTAACAAATTATTGAACCCAAGGAAGGGTTCTGGGAACCTCCAATTTATAGACTGTCAGTCAGAAGCACAGGTGACAACTTGAACTTGCTATTGGCATCTGAAGAGGGGGCAAATTGCGTAGGACTGAACCCTTAACCTGTGGTATTTAACACTATTTCTAGGTAGGTAGTGTCAGAATTCAGTTAAATTGTAGGACAACCAGCTGATGTTGGAGAATTGATGGATGTGGGGAAAAACACCCACACATTTGGTGACCAGAAGTGAAGTATTCTGTGCATAACTTTCAAGGCTACCGGGAAAAATTGAACTTCCACCTCCACGTCAAGTACTCCAAGCCACCCTTACACTATAACAACAGCATCATCAGGAGAGAGTGGCACAGCCTGATCTCGGAAAAGAAAACAGGAAAAAGAAGATCCAAAGTGTATGTGAGGAATATTCTTGATCATGCACTCAAAGCCAAGATTGACTCTCCTCGTCCAGGAGGAAGACAACCCAGAGGCTACTTGTGGGGCTGATGGTGTCTGAACTAAAAGACCATCTTTTGAGAAACCTACAGGGCGTAGAAAAGAAGAAAATTGAACATGGATTATGTTTCTGGATTGTTTCAAAATTGCTGGATCTCATTTGCCAAGTACTGGAAACCAGTTGGAGGAAACATAACCTTCATCCCTGGGTTCTCCACTTTGATAGGCAGGCCACTGTTGCTGAATATGCAGTCTTCCACATCAGGACCAGGATTTTGGAAGCTACTAACAGTTTGTTTTTATCTCTGTCTCCTGTTCCAGAGAACTCAAGAAGACCACCTTGCTGCTGCCATTCCTCTAGACTCCATTCTTTGATTCAGATGAGCTAGTGGTAGAATCTAGTGCTTGACAAGGATTGTGCTGAATGGAGTGTTAAACCATTGGGTTTATTCCCGCTCCGTGCTCCAACACACTTCAGGGAAACGTTCCGTTCTCACCAATAATGGTGACCCAATCATGCTCTGACCTCTAAGAAGAATGGGATGTGGGGCTGTTGGCAGCTCATGTCATTTTAAAGATATACAATTTAGACAGTGCTGGAATCATGGGGAAGAGATGCTCTATTTCTGTTGGGACGCTGCTGGGATATGACGTCATCCTGTGGCTGTTGGTGGCCACCTTGCTTTCATAAAGGGAAAGACCACCTGACAATGACGCCAGCACAGAGGGAAGGAGGCAAAGCCAACAGGTCAGGGATGATGATTCCTGTTGACATCATCGAGCGCCCAGGAAGGAGAATCTCTCACAGAAGCCTCCGTGGACTTCCTGTAATATCTCATTGGCCAAAACTGGGTCATGAGTCCTTGCCTCATCCAATCACTAGCATGGGGTTGGGAGAGGGGACTGGTTGCCATAACCAGTTTGGACCAACTGTGATTCCTTCAAATTGAGCATCCACAGGAAGAAGGCAGCATGTGTGCTATGTGAGCAAGCAACATCATCCTGCCACAAAGGAGAAATGGACAAGGGAGCTGAGGGTTCAAAGCCAAACAAACAGAAGACCAAGAGGGTACAACATGCAAAGGTGCAGAGTTGTGCCAATTAAATCCAAGTATTACATCACTACACGCTCCTAAAACTGGAGGATACAAAACAAGAGTACCCAATACATCTTTCTGAAGCAGGACATTTATTGAAAGGCTTGGAAAACCAAGTACTTTAATAAGAACCATCCCCTCACCACAGAGCAGGGGAGGGAAGAAGGGCCCCAGGAAAAAACAGTCCAGTCTCTGAAGTTTCACCCAACTGGGGGCTGAAGTGGTGGACCTGCAGTGACAGTGGTCCCTCCTCTTGTCTGACAGGGAGCTCCAGGCCATCCTCCAAGGAGGTGCTTCTGAAGGCCACAATGATGCCAGATGCCACGGCGATGCCAGATACCCTGGATGTGAATCCCATGCAGAGAACGCCACGGCACTTTGCACACCTCTATTGTCCACTGGACCAAGTCCTCTCGCCCACAGCTCCTTGCATACACCTTGTATATTTCTTGTACTGCTGCCACCTGCAGTTTGCATCCAGCCTCTGGCCGATCTCCCCCACCCCGTGGCTCCCTGGACCTCAGTTTCATCCAGTTCAGCCTTTAAAATGCAGGGAGCCTGGCTTGACCTCCCTGGAGTCTTGTTCTAGCCCTGCTTTTGCCACCCAAAATCTAAAGGGGCTTTACCTGACTGTGTTTGCACTACCCCTTCTTGGGAGGCAGACAGAAGAGCTTTCTTAAAAAGTTCAAGCACCTCTTAGCCACCTGCTGCCAGCCCTGCTTGATTTCTTCTGGGTTTCCACTGCTGCTGGTGGTGCTGTGGCTGGAGAGAGAGTCCTCAGGGTGACATTGGGGGACTGGGCTAAGGATGGCTGTGCTGGAACCAGGGCTGAGCTTGGGAGTGATGGTCTTGGATCCTGGTCTGTGCTCAGGAATGGCGGTCCTGAAGCCTGATCTGTGCTCAGTAGTGGCGGACCTGGAGCCTTGTCTGTGCACAAGAGTGGCGGTCCTGGAACTCTGGCTGGGCCCAGGAGTGGTGGTCCTGGAGCCACAGCTGGGCTCAGGAGTGGCGGTCTTGGATCCCATGCTAGATGGGGGTGGGGGGTGGTCCTGGACTCAGAAATGGAGGTGCTCTACTCTAGGATGGCTGTAGGACCGGCAGACTCTTGGGCCTTCTGCCCTGGCTCATTGTACATAGGCTGCTGCTCCGCCTGCTAGGAACCGGACCACTCGGATTGAACCTCCTAGACTGGGGAGGGACTGTGGCTCTGGAACTCAGGAGGATGGAAGGGCTTTGCCTTGATGGTGCGATACTGGAATGTTGTTTTTTTGTGCATGAGATACGGTACGTGGCCATGATGTCATTGTATGTTTTGTTTGACAATGTGTCCTTGATGTCTTCCCAGTGAAAGCCCAGATTAACCATCTATTCTATTACCGAGGGGTCTATGACATCACTGGGTGGCTCAACATAAGGCTTCAGTTCTTCCTCTTGGCCCACGTTTAGCCAAGGATCTGGGATGATATCCTTCAGATTTTCTCTCTGCTCAGGGCTGAGGGTTAGCAGTTTTTTTAGGAAGTTTTCCACTTCATTGGATAGATAGGATGGCACCACATACTGCCCGCTGACTACCTTCTGCCGCAGCTCTCCCCAGTCCATTGCCTTGAAAGAGACGGTGTTGGTGAGCATCTCGTACAGCAGCACTCCTAGGCTCCAGATGTCCGCAGCGCAACCTTCATATGTTTGGCCCAGGAACAGTTCTGGGACTGCATACATGGGACTGCCACAAAATGTGCTGAGTTGATGGACATCGAAAGATGTGCCAAGTCCAAAGTCTGCAAGTTTAGCATTTATCTGAGTGTCTAACAGCACATTTTGTGTCTTCAGGTCCCGGTGAGCAACGCCCTTCTCGTGGCAGTAGTGCACTGCTGACACCAGCTGCCGGAAGACACCTCTGGCCGTGTCCTCCGACTTGCGGCCGTGGTCATGAAGGTAGTGCAGCATGTCCCCTCCAGGCATGAGCTCTATGACTAGGAAGAGGGATTCCATGGTGCTGATCACATGGAATAGTTGGACGATGTTAGGATGGTGCAAGTTTGCCATTCAGTGGACTTCTGGCAGGAGTGATCTGCGCATTCCATAGAAGACCCGTTGGTCAATGATTTTCACAACCACCTTTGACTCTGTGAGTATGTGCTTGCCCAACACTACCTTAGCAAAGGTGCCCTTACCAATGGTTCCCTGGAGCTCATAATGGGCACTGGGGGGCTCCTGGTCAACAGGGATGTCTGTCAAGTCACGTGACATGGTGACCCGCTAACTACGCTCACTGACGATACTAACGATGCTCTCCAACTGTGTTCACAAACAATAACTGTACTAACTACGCTGACTATCAATATTACTAACTGTGCCAATAAACAGTAACTATGCTAACTACACTGACTAAATATACTAACTGTACTAACTGCTAACTAAAAAATTTAAAGAAAAACAGAAAAAATACTGAAAAAGAAAAAATAAGAAAACACAAAATTGAGAAAATTAAAATAAAAGAATGAGGATAAAAAGAACAAAAGCAAAATGAGAAAAGAGAGCAAAGAAAAATAAGAAAAGGGAAAAGAAAAAATGAGACAAAGAAAACAAGAGTGAAGGGAAAAAAATAAAACTGGGGATGAAGAAGGAGAAAACAAGCTAAAAGGCCCAAGTCCAACAGGTCACCACAAATCAGCTTCCTGGACTATAACGGACAGAAAACTCAGCCCAGCCAGAACTTTATATAGCAGCTTTGGGTAATTCCCTCACACTGGTGCTTTATGAGCTCAGAGCCAGAAACTGATCATGTATGGCTAAGGATAAACTACAGTGATTTTCTCAGTTTTGGGTTTCAAGACCCCTGTACTCTGAATAAAAGGGGGGATCCCAAAGAAATTTTTGTTTATATGGGATATTAAAGACTGATAGTTACTTTATTAGAATTTAAAGTCTGTAGGATGCTTTAAAAAAAAAAAAAAAAGACGTGTATTAGAATGTTTTTCCAGGGGTGGATAGTGTTGCATTTTGAAAAGCCCCTAAGATGATTTGTTTCCACTCCCTTAGCCAAAAAATGGTGCTGCTCTTTGAGAAGCACTACTTGGGTGTATAATAAAGTCACTTTTTATGTAAAATGTTCATTTAAAAGGTGTTTACAAGCAATTGTTCTTTAAAACCACCTTGTGCTTATTAATACCATAGCTTAGCTAAGGTGTGTATTCATTTTGGATACCTTCAGTTTTTTTATTTGTTTGTTTTGTTTTTAAATAAATGTAACCGTGTTAAATGTGAAAAAAAAAGATATTTGAATCATCTTGAAATACAATTATCAGGGGGAAAAAAAGACTATATCCCTATCAGCTATACACACAGCTACATATTTTTTCCCTTGCCTCTGAGGAATAAAATTGATTGACTTTCCTACAAGCATGATTTTAAAAAACATTAATAAACAGCAGACTGGCACACTTAAATTGGAACAAAGGCTACAACCGACATCTCAGAAACCCATCTATTTTCCTATGTGCTAGAAGTACTGACATCAAGCATTGTATCATACAGTATACTTAATATCTCCTTGTTGGGGTACCTTACACCACAGGACTTAAGATGAATTCAGAAGCTATAAAGCCAATAAACAAAAACAAGTGTTCTCCTGTTTTTCAAACAAATGTATAATAGTATCAGAGACGGAAATCATAGATATCAAATCGAAACCCAGAATCATTTTCATTTTCCAAGTGATAAAATGTAAAGGTAAATTCTAAAATACTAAACATTAAAAGCAAAGATAATTTGAAAAAGTGTACTTTGGGGCCTGAGAGTGAAATCTGAGCTCCAAAGTAACAGTAAAGATAATCAGAAAAGTCATACATTACTATTTTTGCGGCAAAGCCATAGGTAGGTATCTGAATGCCAGCTTTCTTTCACATCAGAAGTGAATAAAGAAATCACAGCAGATTCAAATGAATAGAAACTAACACCCTATATCTTAGTCATTTTATACAAAGATTTTAAAAAAAAAAAAGATTGTTTTCAATTGCATGTAACTATACCTATGGTCACAAATAGTTCAGAATTGATGGACTTTGTAGTCTCTGTGGCAGTATTTCAACTTGAGAAACAACAGTTAGCTGAAGCAGTGGGGAAAAGATTTGTGGATGAGTTGGTTTTGGATATGGGCCTTGCAGGAGGGATGGAATTCGAACCCCAAGATGGGTAACAGGGACAGCCAGTTAGCTCAGTTGATTAGAGTGCAGTGCTCTTACAACAAGGTTGCTAGTTCGATCCCCACATGGGCCACTGTGAGCTGTGCTCTCCACAACTAGATTGAAACAACTACTTGAGTTGGAGCTGATGGGACCTGGAAAAACACAATTAAAAAAAAAAAAGGGCGGGTAGATGGCTCAGTTGGTTAGAATGTGAGCTCTTGACAACTAGTTTTCCAATTGGATTCCCACATGGGCCAGTGAAATGCGCCCTCCACAACTAGATTGAAAATAATGGCTTGAGCTTGGAGCTGAGCCACCAGTGGGTGGATGGTTGGCTCAGTGGTTCAAGCACGGTGTTCATAACACCAAGGTCGCTGGTTCAATTCCCACATGGGCCAGTGAGCTGCACCCTCCACAACTAGATTGAAAAACAATGACTAGACATCCTGGAAAAACATACTGTTCCCTAATATTCCCCAATAAAAAAGCAAAAAACAAACCAAAAAATCTTTAAAAAAAAAAAAAAAAGCTATAAATTCTTCCCCTCTCTGTTCTTATACCTCGCAACGTCACTTTGATATAGGATTCTGGTGTCTGGTGCCCAGACATCTCGTGCCCGGAGATTGTGGTCTCACGTATCCGAAGAATAAGAAGGCTTATTCAGGAGAGGTAGAGGAGCAAAGATTTTTATTAAACCGAAAGTACAGCTCTCTTACAAGAGGAGGTACCCAAAACTGGGATGCCCTCTGGCTAAGGCAAAACGCTCTTACTTTTATACTTTTTCTTGCATGCTTGGGGAAAGGAGTTGGCACCCTCTGATGGATTTTGTCTATCAGATTTTCTCTGTTTGTCCAGCCTGAAGGGATTTACGAAATAACCCCTTTATCCCCAGAGCGCAATTACATTGTTGCCCCAGAGCAAATGAGTCATTTCAGGACCTGGAGTTCCAAGATATGGCTGCCTTTGTTTATTCTACCAGGGACTTCCCTGTTTACCTCACAACATGCTAACTAATCAACTTTGCAATGACCCTCAGTCAGGAGTGGGAGTCTGTTTCTCCTCCTCTTTAATATGGTTGGCCTTGTAACTTGCCCATAGAATGCAGCAGAATTAACTTGGTTATTTCCAAACCTAGGCCTCAGCAGGCCTTGCATGCTCCAGAACTCCTGCTGCTGTCATGTGAGCAAGCCCAGGCTAGCCTGCTGAATGATGGTGTGATCCAGGCAAACCCAGTGCCACAGCTAATAGCCAGCCAACCACCAGACCTGGGAGTGGGGCCACATAACACAAGCCAGCCCCAGGCAACTTGCTAGCTGATCACAAATGTATGAGTCAGGGCAGCCCAGGATGATAGAACCCATCCAGACCAGCCGAACCACCAAGCCGACTTGTAGACTGAATGAAATCAGAATATGCTACCCCAAAGTATGCCTCTATGGGGTAAGAATTGTTTTGAACTGAAGGCAATTAAGAAGAAGCAAACACCAAAAGAGCTCTTTGCCCCACCCACCTGCCTAAAAGCAGGACACAAATTTGCCTTTGTAAAGGTGTTCTTCCCTTCTTCTCCCATACCAGAAGAACAACTACTACTAGAAACAGAAAGTCAGCAAAGCTTACTAAAATAACCCTTATCTTCCATTCGTTTCCCCCATATAGTTACCACAATTTACTGTCCCTAGAAGCCAAAACCTTTTTCTTTTCCTTTTTTCCTTTTTTTTTTTTTTAATGTATCGGGGTGACAATTATTAGTAAAATTACATAGATTTCAGGTGTACAATTCTGTATTACATCATCTATAAATCCCATTGTGTGTTCACCACCCAGAGTCAGTTCTCCTTCCATCACCATATACTTGATCCCCCTTGCCCTCATCTCCCACCCCCCACCCCCCTTACCCTCTGGTAACCACTAAACTATTTCCTTTGTCCAATCACTTCTCTACATTTGTTGCCCTTAGTTAAAATGGTGTACAAGCACTCAGGTCTAATCCTTCTAGGTGTTTGCATTTCTTTCCTCTGATGCCCCTCATGTGCATATGAAATAAACCCTCTCTCCTGTTAATCTTTCTTTTGTTGGTTTAATTTGCATGTTCCAGGTAGTAAACTTAAGAGCCTAGAGGAAAAGATTTTTTTTCCTCTTTAATAAGACTCATGAGCAATAAACCAATGGTTGTTGTTTAAGCCATTTGGTTTTGGCTATGTGTGTGTGTTGTTGCTTGCATTAAAATGCATTCCATTTTATATAATGAGAAAGGTTTTAGACTGATATGGCAATTCAAGAGCCTTCTTAATCATATAGAAATATGAGTAACATTAAAGGACCTATGAACTGGGCCCTAAACAAGGGCCTTTGGAGTTGTAGTTTGGAGCTGAAAGAGCCTTCATGGTCATTTCTTATGTTACATATGAGGAAACCAAGGCTTAGACACACTACATGACTGTGCACATCACTGAGACAGGTTAGTTAGTATGTTGCTAGGTAGACAGCGGGGTCCCTGGTGGAATAAACAAAAAAAGTAGCCATGTCCTGAAACTCCAGGTCCTGGAATGTCTCCTTCACTCCAGGAAAGAGACATGAGAATACACCTTGAGGTTAATAAATAATCTCAAATCCCTTCCGGACAGACAAAGGAGCAGATCTGATAGATAGGAATGGGTTATTTCATTAATCCCTTCAGGATGGACAAACAGGACAAACCTGATAGATGAATTCAATTAGAAGGCTCCAGTCCCCTTCCCCAAGCAGTCAGGGGAAAGTATAAAAGAACTTTTGCCTCAGTCACCGGGCACCCCCATTCAGGACCCCCTCCCGCTCGTGAGCTATGACGCTTTGCTTTCAATAAATTATCCTCTTTTTAAAACTCTTTGCCTCTCCTGGGTCCGTGTTTCTGTTCTTCGGTCTCATGAGACACAATCCTGGCACTCACTCTAAAGTCCCTTACATCATTTGGGGACTCACAGAGAAATATTCCTACATCACTGCTTTCCTTACCACGCACCCCCTTCAGTAGAACTTAAATCAATAAAGCAGATTCATAGAAGAATGAATGCTCTGAACACATTATCTGTATTCCCACTGCCACACCTTTGCTTTAGTTGTGCATCCAGCAGGAATGTCATCTCCAATTGTGTTCTGCATGCAGTTCTTCCTTTGAGTTCTACTGTCCCTGTCCCCAGTGTCCCTGTAGTGCCAGATTGGTAAATGCTAAAGTTGAAAATTAGCAAAACCAATAAACTCATTACATTATTCAGTTTCTGTAGATGGCCAGTATATAAATATGAACTTCTATGTAATGATTGGCCCCTTTTATCCTTTTTTGTTCCTCTAACCAGGTCATAACTTTAAGGTTATGCCATTTGTTACTGTCAAGCTTAATTAAGCCCATTATAATTTGTTAACCCCTGTGCTTGCTTTGTAATTAACATCGATTAACACAAACAAGTGTAATGTAGGCCATCAGCACTTTCCAGAAGTGCTGATTACAATTATATTGGTAATTCAATACAGTATACAATGACAATTAAGTTCGCAAACTTGTTGCAACTATGTTTCTAACCTTTTTTTGATATCAAAGGGATTATTCGTTATGAATTTGTAACAACTGGACAAACAGTTAACCAAGTTTACTATTTGGAAGTGCTGAAAAGGCTGTGTGAAAAAGTTAGACCCCCTGACCTTATTGCCAACAACTTATGGCTCTTGCCTCACAACAATGCCCCAGCTCACACGGCACTGTCTGTGAGGGAGTTTTTAGCCAGTAAACAAATACCTGCACTGGAACACCCTCCCTACTCACCTGATCTGGCCCCCAATGACTTCTGCTTTACCTGAAGATAAAGGAAATATTGAAAGGAAGACATTTTAATGACATTCAGGACATCGATGGTAATATGACAACAGCTCTGTGGCCATTCCAGAAAAAGAGTTCCAAAATTATTTTGAAAGGTGGACTTGGTGCTGGTGTCAGTGCATAGCTTCCCAAGGTGAGTACTTCGAAGGTGACCACAGTGATATCCAGCAATGAGGTATGTGGCACTTTTTCTAGGATGAGTTCACGAACTTAATTGTCAGTCCTCATAGACGATGACAGGATAGTCATTTACATTTTCTTTACACAGAGACAAATGGAACCAGGCAAAACTAAGCTTAGAAACAAAATATTTTATTCATCACATTCACCTGATTAAACCTTCACCGTGTTAACCCACCTTACAACTATTGGAACCTCAGGTAGGATTACGGAAGGCACAGCTCCAAGTAACTTGCTTCATTGTATCATTGGACTGAAAGAGGGAAGAGATTCAACTCAAACAGATAGATGGTGGAGTGTCCAGGCACAGAAAAACAGCCCCCAAGGCTTATGGCAGACAATTATGTAGATCTGCCCAGATCGCATTCTGTAGTTCTGGGAGAAGTCCAGGGTTCCATGGCAGCAGGTTGAAGGTGAACAACAATGAACATCCATTGGATCCAAAAAGCTCAAAATGACTAATCACCTGAAAATAAATTCTATCTGCTACTCAAAACACAAAAAGCAACAACAACAAAAGCACTATATTTTATATATTCAAGATTATATTGAAGTTCCCTTTCTCTCTAACGTCAGGGGTCAGGCACGTGATCTTGACATTCATGTTAAGAGGAGTCCACCGTGCTCACAAATGACTATTGTAGATTCCTCGTGCGGATGGACACACATTTGAACTTTTGCTTATTTCTAGAAATAAAGCTGGAATGTGTAGGAGCTGTAGTAGTATTTGTTCTGTACAAAATAAATGAGACTGACTCACTGTAATCCAGGGAAGGGTTAACAGAATTGATATCATCCAAATCAACTGGCCCTGGGCAGATGGTTTGATAATGAGGCCATGAAGTTCTTTGATAATGAGGCCAATACAGTTCTGTATTACTGCTCCAGAAAGTATGCTATGGAAATCGTTCAAATCCTCTAAAAGGAGTGTTATTACAAAATGGGGTGTTTCAAAGTCATTGCTGAAACATTTGTAATGTTCATGAAGATCCCTGAGATACCAAGACTTCTGTGTAAATGTGTGTCATAGAGAAAAAAATATTTCAGATGGAAAAATATGGAGAAATTTGCTGAAAGTCCTATAACTTCTAAGTATTGAACCTGGCATCTGAACCCAAATGTCTGTGTCCACAGAGCTAGGCCTTCTCTTTTTGCCCCCTTCTCCTCAGCAGATTTGTTAGACAAAGTTCTGGAAATGGAAAAGCAGCTGTCAAAGGCAGAATTGACTTGACAGAAACAAAAACAAACAAAAAAAGAAAAAGAAACTCACAACACACTTTGATACAAAAGGTCAGCCTTAAGCCAGATTGTGACATTGGTGACATTGTCTCTGGTTCCACAATCTTCCTTCCTGCCATCATCAAACATCATACTTAGGGTCTTATATCAATCCCAACACAGTTGTATGAGTCATTTAATCCTCTCTCTTCCAGTATTCTCTCTCTCTCTCTCTCTCTCTCTCTCTCTCTCTCTCTCTCTCTCTCTCTCAGTATAAGGTGTGCCCAGACATGTTTTCTTCTTTATTTTTTAAAATAATATATAAAATACATACAGTGGAGTGCATAAAGTATACAAATGTTAAATGTACAGCTCAATGAATTGTTTAATATATACATACACTGGTGTAACTGCCACCCAGATGAGATTCAGAACATGTCCACTATCCCAGAAAACTTTCTTGAGCTACAGCCTTTTTATTTGAGAGTAAGGTTAATTGAGGTATCATTTTCATACAATAATATTCACACTATGCGGTTCTATGAGGTTTGACAAATGCATATTGCCATCAGTAAAATCAAGATAAAGAACGGTACCATTGGGGTGACGAGTTAACTCGGTTAGAGTATGGTGCTCTTAACAACAAGGTTGCCAGTTCGATCCCCACATGGGCCACTGTGAGCTCCGCCCCCCCACAACTAGACTGAAACAACTACTTGACTTGGAGCTAATGGGTCCTGGCAAAACACACTTAAATAAAAGATTTGAAAAAAAAAAAAAAAAAGATTACAGGCCTATCCCAAGAAACGAGAAAAATCCCAAATAAATAACCTCACGTTACACCTTAAAGAACTAGAAAAAGAAGAACAAATGAAACCCAAGTTCAGCAGAAGAAAGGAAATAATAAAAATCAAAGCAGAACCAAAGACAATAGAAAAAATTAATGTAACAAAGAGCTGGTTCTTTGAAAAGATTAACAAAATTGACAAATTCTTGGCTAGACTCACTAATATAAAAAGAGAGAGGACACGAATAAACAAAATCAGAAATGAAAAAGGGGAAATTATCATGGATGCCACAGAAATACAAAGGATCGTCCAAGAATACTATGAAGGACTATATGCCACCAAATTCAATAACCTAGAAGAAATGGACAAGTTCTTAGAAACATAGCCTTCCTAGGCTGAACCATGAAGAACTGGAAAATCTAAACGGACCAATCACCAGTAACAAAATTGAATCAGTCATCCAAAACCTTCCCAAAAGGAAAAGTCCGGGACCAAATGGCTTCACTAGTGAATTCTATCAAACCTTCAAAGATGATCTAATAGCAAACCTGCTCAAAATCTTCCAAAAAATTGAAGAGACAGTACTCCCTAACTCATTTAATGAGGCCAACATTACCCTGATACCAAAACCTGGTAAGGACAACACAAAAAAAGAAAACTACAGACCAATAACTCTGATGAATACAGATGCAAAAATCCTAAACAAAATTCTAGCAAATCGAATGCAAGAATGCATTAAAAAGATTATTCATCACGACCAAGTGGGATTCATCCCCGGGGCACAAGTTCAACATCCGCAAATCCATCAATGTGATACACCACATAAACAAAATTGAGGACAAAAATCATATGATTATATCAATTGATGGAGAAATAGCATTTGACAAGATACAACATCCATTTATGATTAAAACACTTCATAAAATAGGTATAGAAGGAAAATATCTTAACATGATAAAGGCCATATATGACAAACCCTCAGCTAATCTCATAATTAATGGTGAAAAACTGAAGCCCTTTGCTCTATGTTCAGGAACACGACAGGGCTGTCCCCTACCATCTCTGCTTTTCAGCATAGTGTTGGAAGTCCTTGCCAGAGCAATCAGGCAAGGGAAAGAAATAAAAGGCATCCAAATTGGGAATGAAGAAGTTAAATTGGCACTCTTTGCAGATGACGTGATGCTATATATAGAAAACCCTAAAGACTCCACCAAAAAGCTATTGGAAACAATCAACGAATACAGTAAAGTTGCCGGCTACAAAATCAACATACAAAAATCCATTGCATTCCTATATACTAAGACTGAAATCTCAGAAAAAGAAACAAACAAACAAACAAACAAAAAAAACAATTCCTTTTGCAATTGCAGCAAAAAGAATACAATACTTAGGAATAAACTTAACCAAGGATGTGAGAGACCTATATGATGAAAACTATAAGACATTTTTTAAAGAAATTGAAGAAGACACAAAGAAATGGAAAGACATTCCGTGCTCATGGATTGGAAGAATCAACATAGTTAAAATGGCTATATTACCCAAAGCAATATACAGATTTAATGCAATCCCCATCAAAATCCCAATAACATTCTTTAAAGAAATAGAACAAAAAATCATCAGATTTGTATGGAATAACAAAAGGCCCCGAATAGCCAAAGCAATATTAAGAAAAAAGAACAATGCTGGAGGTAGCACACTCCCTGACTTTGGCTTGTACTACAGGGCTACAATAATCAAAACATCATGGTATTGGCAGAAAAACAGACACATAGACCAATGGAATAGAATTGAGAACCCAGAAATAAAACCACATAAATATCGACAGATAATTTTTGACAAAGAAGCTAAAAACATACAATGGAGGAAAGACAGCCTCTTCAATAAGTGGTGCTGGGAGAATTGGGTAGCCATGTGCAAAATAATGAAACTGGCATGCTGTTACCATGTACCAAAATTAAATCAAAATGGATCAAAGACCTAAGCATAAGACCTGAGAAAATAAACTGCATGGAAGAAAACATAGGTACTAAACTTATGGACCTTGGGATCAAAGAATATTTTATGAATTTGACTCCAAAGGCAATGGAAGTAAAAGCTAAAATAAACGTATGGGACTATATGAAACTTAAAAGCTTCTGCACAGCAAAAGAAACAACCGACAAAATAAAGAGGCAACCAACTGAATGGGAGAAGATTTTTGCAAACAGTGCCTCCGATAAGGGGCTAATATCCAAAATATACAAGGAACTCATGAAACTCAACAACAAAAAACGAACAACCCAATTGAAAAATGGGCAGAGGACTTGAAGAGACATTTCTCCAAAGAGGACAGACAAATGGCAAATAGACATATGAAAAAATGCTCAACATCACTAATCATCAGAGAAATGCAAATAAAAACCACAATGAGATATCACCTCACCCCAGTTAGAATGGCTATTATCAACAAGACAAATAGTAACAAGTGTTGGAGAGGCTGTGGAGCAAAAGGAACCCTCATACACTGTTGGTGGGAATGCAGACTGGTGCAGCCGCTATGGAAGGCAGTGTGGAGGTTCCTCAAAGAATTACGAATGGAATTACCATATGATCCAGCAATCCCTCTCCTGGGTATCTACCCAAAAAATCTGCAAACATTTAGAGATAAAGACACGTGTGCTCCAATGTTCATTGCAGTTTTATTTACGGTGGCCAAGACATGGAAACAACCAAAATGTCCTTCGATAGATGAATGGATAAAGAAGTTGTGGTATAGATACACAATGGAATACTATTCGGTGGTAAGAAAAGATGAGATAGGACCATTTGTGACAACATGGATGGATCTTGAGAATATAATGCTAAGCGTAATAAGTCAGACAGAAAAAGCAGAGAACCATATGATTTCACTGATATGTAGTATGTGAACCAACAACAACAAAAGAACAAGACTAACAAATGAGAAACAGAAACTGATAGACGCAGACAATAGTTTAGTGGTTACCAGAGGGTAAAGGGGATCAAATATATGGTGATGGAAGAAGAACTGACTCTGGGTGGTGAACACACAATGGGATTTATAGATTATGTAATACAGAATTGTACACCTAAAATCTATGTAATTTTACTAACAATTGTCACCCCAATAAACTTTAATTCAAAAAAAAAGAGAAAAAGAAAAAAGAAAGAAATAACTCTACCATCAACCTCCCCTGGCAACCACTGATCTCTTTTCTGTCCTTATTCGTATTTTTTTCTAGAATGTCAAGTAAATTAAACCATACAATACATTGTCTTTCGAGTCTAATTTCTTTCATTCAGCATAATACATTTGAGTTTCTTCCATGTGGTTGTGTGTTCAACAGTTCCTTCCTTTTTATTCCTGAGTAATACCTAATTATGCCACAGTCTACCATCCATCAGTTAAAGGACATTGGATTATTTCCAGATTTTTACAATTATGAATAAAGCCACTATAAACATTCACATGCAGGGTTTAATGTAAATCTAAGTTTTCATGGGGGTGGGAGGTACGGGGCATAAATCCCTCCTTGATTTTTTGACCTATGCTAAGGGGTGTCAAACTTTATTTAAAAAACAAACAAACAAACAAACAAAAAAACACTTTCCAGAGTGCTTGTACCATTTTATAGTCCCATTAGCATTATGTGAGATTTTTATTTGCTCCACATTCTCACTAGCACCTAGCATTACCAAATTTTAAAAAAGTCATTTCACTAGGTGTGTGGCACAGATTTTTGAAGCTGAGCAAACATGTCCATAGGGTTTATTGTTGTCTTCAGAGGAGACTTAAAAATCAATCTTAAACATCTAAACACACACACACACACACACACACACACACACACACACGAACTACTTGGCTGCATACTAATTAGGCAGTTCATATTAATGATCCTGACTGGAGTTACTCCTCATTCAGTCTGATTTTGATTAGCAGTCTATATTTCAAGCAGCATGTGACACCAATTTATTTAGCACACTTGTTAAAAGCAAGGGTCTTTCTTGCAGTTGACCCATGGGTTATACCTGAAGGTTGTGACTCCTCAGTGCCTTTTGGCATCTTTAAAATAATCAACAACCTACTTCTGATTACCTTGTTTAAGTGTGTTTTCTGTACCCAGAAAATGAAACACTTCTCCAGCTTCTACTTTTAAGAATATATCTATCAAAAATACTGTACGCTGGAGGAAGGGGAAAAAAACGCTTCATTGCAGTAAACAAATTGTCACACTCAGGGGATTGCTACAGAATTCAATCACTTTTCTTCTTTGCCCTCAATATGCACAGGGCCGCACATTGCTATTCTCTAGAAGTAACCACTTCTGATTTTTCTGACTTGGGCAGAAAGCACTTATAGTCAGAACCTAGGCCTCTCAGATTTATCACACAAATTCCTCCATGGCCTGCTTTCAGGTTGTCCCTGGATCTCTGCTAATGCCTTATTCATTTGCATCGTCTCCCCATCTGCTGATTCTAATGGTGTGTGGTCAGCAATTAGACTGTGATGCATGTGCCACCCCCTATACATGACTTACCCCTCCTCCCTCCTCACCCAGCCCCAGCTGTTTCCATCTTTCTGCCTCATCCCCAAGTAGAGGAATACACCAGATCACCTCAGCTGCATCTTTTCATTTTCTTATTTTAAATAGATAAATGTGCACAAAGAATAAGTTCAAAAGATACAAAAGACATAGAGCTAGAAGTCTCTTTCATTCTCTTATCCAGTTCCCCAAGTCCCTTGCTCAGAGGGAACTACTGTCACCGGTGTCTCGTGCCCTTTCAGAAAGAGATATTCTATGCATCAACAAACACACAATTTATTTGTATTCTTTGCAGAAATGGTAACAAGCTACAACACCTTTTTCAATCTAGCTTTTTCCATATAAAACATATACCTGCTATTGAGCATACTTCAGTGGATTTCCCTCATTCTTTTTAAGTTGTTTAATGTTAAAGTTGTGTATATATTATGATTTATTTTAACGAAGTCTTTTCTAAAGTATCCAAAATAATGACTTAGTAGCCTAAACAAGATAGTTTATATCATGAAAAGGATGAGCAAAGTTATGTGGTTCAGGGCTAGTATTGGTAGCTACAGTCTCAGAGATGGAAGGTCCTTCTATCTTGTTGTTCGCTGTTCTTAGTACATGAATTTCTCCTTGTGTTTGAAGATGGCCGCTTAAGCTCTAACCTTTACTTCTGCATTCCTGCCTAAAGAAAGATCAGTGGAGGAACACATCAGACCACCTCTCATGCCCTTTCAGAAGAACACTTCCCAGCATACAAAGTTCTTTCAGTTATATCCTGTTTTTCAAAACTTAGTCACAAAGCCATACCTAGCTGCAAGGGAGGATGTGAAATGTAGTCACAATTCAGGGAGCCTGTTAAAAATTTGGGGTCCTATTAAGAAGGAAGGGCGGTAGAATGGATACTGGGGTATAACAACAATCAGTTTCTGTCCCAGGCCTTTTGCTCTTAGATACAACGCTGAAATAAAGATCTTTGTGAAAGTTTCATTTCACACTATGTGGGAAGATTTCTAGAATTTCTGGATCAGAGGGTTATACATTTTTATTTTTATGAATATTACCAATTGCCCTCCATTGACAAGGTAACAATACACACCTGTACTGATGTTACATGAGAGTGCCTGTTTTCCCCACACCCTCAACAATCCTGTATGCTCACATTTTTTTATTTTTTTATTCTTTACCATTATGATAGCTAAAATACAGTATCCCAATTTATCTTCATTGAACTTAATGGAAGTTTCTCTTATTTTTAGTGAAGTTAAGTACTTTAAAAAAGGTCTAGAAATCATTCCTATATCCTTATCTCTGAACTGTTTCCATCATTTGCCCATTTGTTCATTGGATTATTTCCTTGTTAATCTGTAGAAATTCTAAATTGGGGAAGTTAGCATTTTCAGTAGTATTTTTTATAAACAGTTTTCCACAATTTTGGCTTTGTTTATTGTGTCTTTGTTTCTATGCAGATTTTAAAAAGAGAAGTAAGCCTTTATCTCTTTGTCTCACAAATAAAGCTGGATGAGTTGGTTGCTTTTTGGTGATTAGTCAGAGGGAACAAATCCCATATCCTCTTCTGGTGGCTGCGGGAGCAACGGGAACAGCAGTGGGGGCAGCAGCCATCGGGCAGCAGCCACAAATGGAGATGAACTAGCCACGAAAGGCCTTGACCTTTACAGCAAGTGGAAAGGTGTAATCAGTCTCCACAGACAAAGCCAGGACCCGCTGTACTCACTGATGATAGATGGGGTGCTGACGTAACAGGTGGGTAAGCATCTGCAGACACAAGCTGTAACATGGCGGACGCCTTCCAGGAAGTGAGAGTGGCGTTCTTCTCTGTGATGTCAAGCACGTCCGTGTTGTAGATGCTGCCATTGCCAAACCCCTGCCGGACGATCAGCGTGGGGAGAAAGGGAAGGTGTTCAGCCGTGTGGCTTTGTCTGAAGTCTTATTCAGCTGCACGTCACTCAGGATTTAAGTGGTGATTCCTTTGTGAAGTTGAATTTATCCCTTTTAAGAAATTGCTCCTGGGTTTTGTGATATTCTTAGGAAGGTGCTTCCCGTATGTCATGCAGGGACTCTGCTCCCACTCCCCGCACCAGAAGGCAGGACATGGCGAGGCCAAAAAGGAACACCCACGGAGCCATAGATAGGGGAGTCATACCACTATATTCTCGCTGGCAGTTGGTGGAGACACAAAAGCAAACATCTGCCAGTAACCCAATGAGGGGTCTTCCTGCACCCCAGTCTCACTGGCGGCTGGGTGAGACAAAGGAAGTGGGATCCACACGATCCACAATCCACCATCCACGCTTCTCTGCCAAGCAACCAACCAACTAATCCCCTAGCATAACCAGTTATATTAGTTATATTAGTGGCTAATGTCTAACCAGTAACAGCTGATGGCCACCCAGCCACAGCGGATGGCCATCTGATTACAGCTGATGGCCATCTAATAACCGAGCCAGCACCTTTCCATGTGAGAATGAAAGCCTGAAAACTACTCTCTGGGACTCTGTCCCCACACCATACCAAAATTACAAAATAAATTCTCATGGTTTTCTTTTTCACACTAATAACAATTACAAAGAAGCTCCAACTTCATTTATTTTAGCATGACTTTTTGTTATCCTGGCCCCACTGACCCATCTATCTTCCCCCATTGACTTGATATCTTAGCTGCATCAAAAGGGAGGAAGCAGTCTTTTTTCACTCAAAATGAGTACATCTTAATTCCACTTTCTATTTTATATATCCTGTACTGACACTGATATTATTCATTATGCTTTAGAGTAACATATTGCAGTTGTATCCAATTTGCCAATGAGTGAAGTTAAGTACTTAGAGATTCAAGCATTCAAACTCATCTGCTCTCAGCCTAGATACTGGACCATATAAAGCTAAAACACAGGGAGTTGTGGGGGAAGGAATTCAGGTTTTGGAGGTGGTTATGGTGTTTAAGTCCTAACTCCCAGTACCTCAGAAAGTTACTGAATTTAGAGATGGGGTCTTTAAAAAGGCATTTAGGTTAAAATGAGGTCATATAGGTATTCATATAAGAAAAAGGAAATTAGGACAGAGATACAGAGGGAAGACCATGTGAAGACATGGAAAGAAGATGGCCATCTACAAGCCAAAGAGAGAGGCCTCAAAAGAAACCAACCATGATGATTGTCATGCAGAGTGTCATGTGGGGTCTCTGGTCCCGCTCCCCATATTAGACTGCAGGACATGGTGAGGACTAAAAGGATCACCCACGGAGCCATAGATAGGGGAGTCATACCACTACATTCTCGCTGGAGGCTAGGCCAGAGACACAGGAAGCAGGAGTCACACTATCTGCAACCCGCCATCCCCTTCTCTGTGCCAACTGACTTCACTTGCTAACTGCAATCCGCACTTGCTAGCTCAGCCACCATCTCCTTACAAGCCCCCATTTGCTGCTAGCATAGTCACGACAGTTATATTAGTGGCCAATGGCTCACTGGTTACAGCTGACGGCCAACTAGCCACAGCTGATGGCCATCCAATCACAGTTGATGGCCATTTACTACCTGAGTGAGCACCTTTCTACATGAGGCCAACAGCCGGAAACTGTACTCCTGGCTCTGTCCCCACACTCCACCCCTACAGGGTCTCGCCTCACAATCTACATGACAAGAATCTTCTGCGAAGTTCCCTGTGTGAGGAGCCTGGAAGTGAATGCAATATCCTGGACACAGCCAGGCTGTGGGGGCAGAGCCCCACAAAGTAGTTTCCAGGCTCTCGGCCTCACATAGATAGGTGCTGGCTCAGGTAGTAAATGGTCATTAACTGTGATTGGATGGCCATCAGCTGTGGCTAGTTGGCCGTCAGCTATAACCAGTGAGCCATTGGCCATTAATATAACTGTTGTGGCTACGCTAGCAGAAAATGAGGGCTAGCAAGGGCGAAGTATGGATTGCGGATAGTGTGGCTCCTGCTTCCTGTGTCTCCAACACAGTTGCCAGCGAGACTATAGTGGTATGACTCCCCTATCTGTGGCTCCGTGGGTGTTCCTTTTAGGTTTCACCATGTCCTGTGTTATGTGTGGGGCAGGATCAGAGAACCCGCCTGCCACCCTCCATGACATATGGCACAGCAAGCAGGGTACAGTGCCGGCCAAAGCTCTCCAAAGGATGGTAGAGCAGTTTGTGTGTATGAACACTCAGTCCCAGGAAGACCAGGAGGAGCAGCTGCCGGAGAGCTGGACCCCCGTGGAGGGGCGGGAAGACGTGGACGGTTGGCCCTCACCCCCAGGTTGGGGAGGAATTGGAGCCCTGCGGAGAGGGCACACATTGTGAGGCTAATGCACAGCCCTGGCAAATGACTGTGGACTATGAGGAACGGGCTCCATCCCTAATTTAATGGACCCCTTGACTGTTTGCTTGGGAGCGTACCACCATGTAGTGGAACTGGCGGATGTTTGCTTCCTGTGTCTCACCCAGCCACCGTGGAGAATATGTGAGAACCCTGGCTGTGCCCAGAGAGAGTGGTGGTGTCCTGAGAGGCCCTGGCTGTGTCCAGGGAGACTGGTGGTACCCTGAGAAGCCCAGGAAGTCTGGCTGTGCCCAGGACTGGTGGTGCCCTGAGAAACCCTGGATGTGCCTAGAGAGCCTGGCTGTGTCCAGGAAATTTGTGGGGACAAAGTCCCAGAGAGTAGTTTCCAGGCTCTCGGCCTCACATGGAAAGGTGCTGGCTCAGATAGTAGATGGCTGTCAACTGTGGCTAATTGACCGTAAGCTGTAACCAGTTAGCCAATTAGCCACTGATATAATTGCGAAGGGTGCTCTGGTGAGTGAGTCCAGTCAGTCCTGTTGGTTGGGTGGCAGGCAGAGAAGCAGACAGCAGGTTGCGGGTCGTCTAACTCCAGCCTCCAGTGAGCCTATAGTGGTATGACTCCCTGTGGGGACAGAGCCCCAGAGAGTAGTTTACAGGCTCTCGGCCTCACGTGGAAGGGTGCTGGCTCGGGTGGTGGATGGCCGTGGCTGTGGCTGATTGGCCATTGGATGTGGCTGGTTAGCCGATTGGCCGCTGGTATAACTGCTGCGGCTACGAAGGAGAGCCGAGGACTGCGGAGGAGCCGAGCAGAGCCGAGGAGAGCGGAAGAGGAGAGCCGAGGAGAGCGGAAGAGAGGAGACGAACAGAGTCGAGAGAGTGGAGGAGAGTCGTCGGTCGGTCAGTTGGCGGAAAGGTGGACGGCAGGTCGCGTGTCCAGTGGGCCCAGCCTCCAGTGAGACCATAGTGGTATGACTCCCCAATCTATGGCTCTGTGGGTGTTCCTTTTTGGCCTCACCATGTCCTGCGTTCTTATGTGGGGAGCGGGACCAGAGACCCCACATGACACGCTGCGTGACAGCTTCTTAGGTACAACCAGTCTCTCCGGGCACAGCCAGGCTCTCTCAGGGCACTGCCACTCTCTCTGGGCACAGCCCGACTTCCTGGGCACAGCCAGGGTTCTCACATATTCTTGACGGTGGATGATCAAGACACAAAAGCAAACATCCGCCAGTTCCACTACGTGGTGGTACATTCCCAAGAAAACAGTCAAGCGGTCCATTAAATTAGGGATGGAAGGCAATTCCCCATAGTCCACAGTCATTCGCTAGGGCTGTGCATTAGCCTCGCAATGTGTGCCGTCTCCGCAATGCAAGGGCTCCAATTCCTCCCAAACTTGGGTGTGAGGGCCTCAGCAAGCACTTCCCAGCCCACAGGGCCACAACGACTTTCACTTTCTCCGGCCTATGCTGGTTGGAGGACTGTCCACATCTGTCGTGTGGAAGACCCTGCTCACTGCACCATTTGTCATGTGGGGCGGCCTGCGGGGTCTCTGGTCCCGCTCCTCACATAAGAACGTAGGACATGGTGAGGCCTAAAAGGAACACCCACGGAGCCATAGATAAGGGAGTCATACCAGTATATTCTCGCTGGCTACTGGGTTGGAGACACAGGAAGCAGGAGCCACACGATCCGCAACCTGCCGTCTATTTGTATCTGCCAACCAACCTCACTTGCTAACTGAAATCCGCGCTTGCTGGCTCAGCCACCATCTTCTTGCTAGCTCCCATTTTTCTGCTAGCATAGCCACGGCAGTTATATTAGTGGCCAATGGCTCACTGGTTACAGCTGACGGCCAACTAGCCACAGCTGATGGTCATCCAATCACAGCTGATGGCCATTTACTACCTGAGCCAGCACCTTTCCATGTGAGGCTGAGAGCCTGGAAACTGCACTCCTGGTTCTGTCCCCACAATGATGTTACCAGAGAGTGAGTCCTCCTTGGAGCAGTGTCCAGGTTCTTGGCGTCTCGAGCAAAGAATTGAATGAGACACAGAAATAAAGTGGTGAAAGAGTAGTTTATTAGAGGAGATAGTACACTCCAAAGAGTTTGGAGCGGGCCTGAGCAGTTGAGACTGGTTCAAGGGCCCCGACTAAGGAGGCCTTGGTAATTTTTATTCCTTTTTCTCTCAAATGGGTCATTTCTTTACAGGCATGGGACCATTTGATTGACACCTGTGACTGACAAAAGATTATTATCTCATCTTTTGAAACTGTGCATGTTCCTTCCCAGAATTCAGTCTGTTCTAATATTAATGAACTTCCAGGCATATGTATGATATTATAATGAGGGTATAATGAGGCCCAGGCGAAATGAAGGTCATTGTGGCCTTCACTGTGCAGGTGTGAGTGACCGGTTCAATCTAGTTGGATATTTTGTGCCCATTTGTTCCTCATAGGGGTAGATAATTACAGTGAGAAGGGGAACTTTTGGGTGGAGAGTGGAGGTCCTCTGGGTGGTGAGTTCTAGGAGTTGTGTTGGACATGCAAGAATGCAGAGACGTGATGCCTGTCTCTAACTCCCTGCCTGCCTTGTTTTCCCCTTGAGAGAAGTGATCCCCATTAAATCTCTATGGGAAGTTGAGGGACAGGAGGTCTTTTCTTCTGTATCTGCTTCCTGCTGGGCAGGGGCATAGAGCTGTCCCTACCTATTGGGAGATTAGCGGAACTCTCACCCTGTCTGATCTCAGATGAGAGGAAGGGGTCTCAAGATCCACCTGGAAGACCGAGGTCTGCTTGGAAGGCTGTGTTGGCTTCTTTGATTGGGACTGGTAATCTTTCTGGGGTATCATCTGTACCCCCAAGGGCCCTAAATGAGGAAAAATAGATTTTAATTAATACATTTAAAAGTGTTAACTTTAAAAAGCAGAGCTCAAAGCTATAAATGTAAGGTGGTTACATGATGGAAAATCCGTCAGCTCTGTAGAGCTTGTGGATGTTTAATCAGTTATTCAGATGACAATAATTCCAGGAGCTAGGTCCGGAATGGGTTGGAAAGAATATTAGGCTTTAGAGATTATAATCAACAAATATGAATCACAAGTTTTAGGGCAATTATCTGAAGCAAGGAGTAGGAGATTTCTATGATTCAGGTTAAAAACAATCTATTGTCTATGATTAAGGCATAAAAAACTATTATAATCAGGGGTTATAAAGTTAAAACACTGGAAAAAAGGAAAGTTAGAGTTTCTATAATAAAAGATCTCTTCATTTGGCCCATAGCAATGATGCTTTGATCTCAGATTTCTAGCCTCCAGGACTTGAGGAAACATATTTATGCTCTTTAAGCCACCCGGTCTGTGGTACTTTGCTATGGCAGCCTGAGCAGACGAAAGCAGTGGTACACAGACCTGGCTGAATCAATAAGGGGATTTGGTTGGAAGTCTTAGAAGTTACTCAGATTTGCTGTCTTAAGTTGTGTTCTCTGGACTATGCAATGAGGGTCTGCATACCAGGTGTAAAGGGAGCATTTACAGGAGCCACATCTATGAAGGAGTAAAAGAAATGAGAGAAGTTGAACAGTAATGTAACTGCACAGAGGCTTCAGTTGATCCTAAGGGGAGCTCTGGATGCCCCTGAAAGGTTGTCCAGATTGAGGCAAGGAGGCTGGGCCTTTGTACCCTCCTGTGGGCTATCCCCTGGCAGAGGTCTGAACTTAGGTGAGGAAGCTCTGTGTGGCTGAGGCCAATTACTGAGAGGGCCTCAGCTGTGAGCCATCAGGGGCCAATGCTGCTGGCAGCAGGAAAACAAGTGTCCAGTGTTAGAGGGGGGATCTGAGTGGTGCACTATTGTTATACACCACGTCTACCTACACAGAAGGGAAACTCACAGCATGGAGGGACACCCTAAAGAAGGAGCACTCAGGATAGACATTGCCCAATGTGGCCTTGAGGGTTTGGAATGCAGGAACACTGAAACAGTTTCTCTAGGCAACTAGGCAACAGCCATTGGGATGAATCAGCCCAGCTATCATTATGTCTGTGAGGACAGAACCCCAGAAAGTAGTTTACAGGCTCTCGGCCTCACGTGGAGGGGTGCTGGCTCAGGTAGTAGATGGCCGTCAGCTGGGGCTGGTTGGCCGTCGGCTGTGGCCGGTTAGTCAGTTGGCCACTAATATAACTGCTGCGGCTATGGAGGAGAGCCGAGGATTGCCGAGGAGAGCCGAGGAGAGCCGAGGAGAGTTGAGGAGAGTGGAGGAGAGTCGTCGGTCGGTTGGTAGAAAAACAGACAGCAGGTCGCACATCCGGTGAACCCAACCTCCAGTGAGACTATAGTGATATAGTGACTCCCCTATCTATGGCTCCGTGGGTGTTCCTTTTTGGCCTCACCATATCCTGCGTTCTTATGTGGGGAGCGGGACCAGAGACCCCGCAGGCCGCCCTGCTCGACAATGTCATGCCTTCTAGGATTCAGATTCATAGGAGAGAGGGTCTACTTAACCGGACTGTGAGTTCTCAGAAGGCTGCATAATGTGGGGGAAGAGTGGTCCCCCCAAAAGGCCAATTGTAATGTCATCACCAGAAGAAAAGAGATGGATAGTGGGCAGGTGAAAACAATATGCATCCATTGGGCCCAGATTCTGAGTTGGAGTCTCAGTTTTGTGTATCCCTTGACAAGCAGTTTGAACTCATAAAATTTTAACTGTTTCATCTGTAAAGTAGAAATAATATTACCTAACTTATAGGATTTTTCAGGATAAAATTATGTCTATACAGATATACAAGTATATCTATATAGATAGATATCTATCTACTTATGTAAATATATGTGTATATGCATAAACAAATTATGCATATATATGCACAATTACATAATGTATATATGATGCCGATGTAATGACAGCCATCATATATTTGAGTGTCTATAGTTCCTAGGACCTCAACCACTATTTTCTATCATTTTATCTATGTGCATTTTGTTTCCCCAACTCTTTGAGAGAAAGAGGAACATTTGATTTGTCTTTTTAAATGTGCTCATCCTCAAACTCTAAATCTGGAAAACCCCTTAGAGATGCTGCATCTTTTTACAGAGAGAACTGTGGAGTTGGAAAGCTTTACAACTTTGTATTTCTCATATTGGCTGTGTGGCTATGCATAATTTTTCATTTAAAAAGTAAATTTAAAATAGTCAGCAGTGGAATAAAAAAACCAAAAGGGGAGTTTACTTGGTAGGTCATCTGCTCACTGGGGTCCGTATAAGCAAAGCCTTCTCAGGGGATTCTCAGTACCAGATGGTCCAAGGCAGGGGGAAGATAAGGGCAGGGTCGCCAGACAACGACCCACTGGAGGGTATGATGGAGTTCCAGAGTAGGGCACCCAGTCCCATTTCTTTCTCTGCTTATTATAGAAAGTGACACCAGGCAGAATTTGAATGGAGAAGAGAATGGTAAAGAGAAGTGGGAAGGGGCTGGCATTTTCTCCCATTTATTTATTTTCAAAAAGAGATTTAATTCCAGCAACAGCATGTCAACTTCACTCCCACACACAGCCACCAAAAGGGACGCTTCCGTGGACAATTCTCAGCTTGCAAAAGTTTCCTGTCCAAGGTCACACAAAAAACTGATATATCAATTTCCCTGAAATAAATGCCATCATGGAGGTCTTCTTGTCTCTGTCAGAGGTTATAAGCAGCCTTTGATGGAGTGGGGTAATGACATCGCAGAGTGATTGAAAGTGTTTGGGATGTGATTTCCTATTTGGTTCAGACAAAATAAAACAATTATCTGTGCTTCATCTTTTTTAAAGAGATTGTTTTCTGAACTCTTTCGTGCTTGAAGCCTGTTGCAGTACCAAGGAACAATATTAGCCTGTCACAATTATAAATCAGCTCATCATCCATAGTCAGTCTCCTATCTCCTTGAATTCTTTCCTAAGAAAATGATTTTTCTAGGTCTACCTTATCCCTGGGTGTTTTGCCTTTTGAAAAAGATGGTGCTGTAATGATCCATTAGCTTCAGAGAACTGTTGGATAGCACGTATCCAGGCACCCTGGGGAATATGCAGGTTGTCATCTTTGAGAGACCAAGACCCCCATTCTCTCAGGGACCAGCAGAAATAAGACACTCAGACACATGCATGCTGTGAGGGCAAGTGTTTACTTAAACAAGTTAAGGATATACTTGATATTGACATACATTAGGTACCCTGGTACATTTCTTATACATCACTAACGCATGCCTGAGGCAGTGGGATATCAGGAGAGGTCTCAGCATCCTCACTCTTACACTTTTACCCCCTGCTAACCATGTCATTAATGTCCTGACCCCTGGCCCTGCTTTACTCAACAATAACCTGTCACCACACCTACTAACTAATTTTTAGGTATCAGATTGCCGGCTCTATGCTGCAAAGAGTTTTTCTATCCCAGGGCCTTACCAAACAGAAGCCTTCAGCCCAGCCCTGCACATCTCTACACAGACGGTAGGAAAAGGTCCGGTGACCTGTTGCTTCTCCTAGAATCAACATATCTTTAATTCACTTCCATAGGTAGGTGCAGCAAATGGATACAGCCACCAACTTTTCTTTTTAATTGTGATAAAATATACATAACCTAAAATGTAGCATTATAACAATTTTTATGTGTACAGCTCAGTGCATTAAGTACATTCACATTATTATACAACCATCATCACCACTATCCATTTCCAGAACTTTTCCGTCTTCCCAAACTGAAACTTTGTACCCATTAAACACTAACTACCCATTCTTCCCTCCCCCAGCCCTGGCAACTACTATTTCTTTTCTGTCTCTGTGAATTTGACTATTATAAATTTGACTACTGTAAGTAATTTATACAAGTGGAATCATGCAGTATTTTCTTGTAACTGGCTTATTTTACTTAATATAATGTCTTCAAAGATCATCTATATTGTAGCATATGTCAGAAGTTCATTCCTTTTTAAGGCTAAATAATATTCCATTATATGTATATATGACATTTATTTATTCATGTTGGTGGACTTTTTTTCAGTTGTTTCCATCTTTGGCTATTGTGGATAATGTTGCTGTGTAGATAGGTGTATAAAAAATATCTACTCAAGTCTTGGCTTTTAATTCTTTTGATATATACATTTAATGGGATTGCTGAATCATATGGTAATTGCATGTTTAATTTTTTGAAGAACCATAATACTCTTTTCCACAAAGATGCATAATTTTACATTCTCTCCAGCAATGCACAGGGGTTCCAATTTCTCCACATCCTTTCCAACATTTCTTCTCTCTCTCTCTCTCTCTTTCTTTCTATCCCTTTTTTTTCGGTAACAGTCACTGTAATGCATGTCCTGTTGGTTATTTTTAAATGTAGTGATCACTATTCATTTGCAAAGTTGCTTCAAAATAAAGGGGAGAGAAAGAATATGGAAAGAAAACCAATGAGAAGAGGTCAATGAGAACTGAACAAAGAAATTAGTCAGTTAAAAAGGGAAGTAATATGTGTGTGTGTGTGTGTGTGTGTGTGTGTGTGTGTGTATTGTGTGTATACATTTTACAATATAACAGCCACCATCATTGGAATCTTGTTGCTGGTGACTGGGCCTCTTTTGCATCTGAGGGGATGGACACTCTAATTTTTCATGCTTCTGAAATATTTCATATATTCTCAAGCAACAAGCTTAGACCATTGTGATCTTTTTCATCTATTAGCTCCACAGTACTAAAACATATTTGTCAATAATGGTGTCAATAAAAAACAGACTGATGATCACCTGAGAGGAGATACTTGCAATTATCTAAAGTTGATGGGGGTTAGTATTTAAAATATATAAATAACTCCTGCAAATCAAGAGGGAAAATAAAGAAATCAAATAGAAAATGGGCGAAGAACTGAAGAATATGGATAAGCAGTTTACAGACAGGGAAGTTTGAAAAATGATAATACGTGGGGTGGCCGCTTAGCTCAGTTGATAAGAGCGTGGTGCTCTTACAACAAGGTTGCTGGTTCGATCCCCACATGGGCCACTGTGAGCTGCGCCCTCCACAACTAGATTGAAACAACTACTTGACTTGGAGCTGATGGGTCCTGGAAAAACATACTTAAAGTAAAATTTTTTTAAAAAAAAGTTTAAAAAGAAAAATGAAAACACATGAAAGAATTCTCTACTTCACTAGAAATCAGAGAACTGACAATTAAAACAGGAATCCACATTGCATCCCAAAGCATAGCAAAACTTTAAAAGCTTAAAAAAATAATAAAGGCAAATGTTTGTGGGTAAGCCAAGACAAGAGCTTCCAGGCACTGCTGTTGAAAATGCAAACTCAATTATTCTGGAAAATAAACTGATGTTTCATGACATTAAATACGTGTACGACAAAAGAAGAAGAAATCCCTTTCTTGAATATCCCAAAGCAATTCTTGGACAGGTCTGTGAGAAAATAACTAATGAGGATCTTTATCACAGCATTGTTTGTGGTGCCAGGGGGTGGAGAAAAGCAATTTGGAGTCCATCACAATGGGATAAGATAAACAAAATTAGTGGATTCCCCATGAAATATGATGAAGCAGTTAGAAGCAATTGAATGAAAGTACATTCAACACCATGGAGATATAATAAAACAAAATGTTAAGGTAAAAAAAATCAGCAATCAATAAACAGAAAAAGATATACAGCATATCACCTTTAATACCATTTATGTACATTAAAACTCATGCAGATACAAAACAACAGTGTTTTTAAAGGGTACATGCATATTAGAGATGTATATCAGCACATTAGAATGGGTGCCTAAAAGAGAGACAGGAGAATGGATATGAGAATTAGAAATAAAAAGGAAAAACACAAAAATAAAACAAGAGAGGGGACTTTCAGTAGACTGTTGATGATAGCATGATGATGACAATAGAAGTGATGAATACGGATGGCTAGCTCATAATTCCTTAGCTGAGGGCCAAACATAAAATAAAACAAAGGAAAAAAAAAGCAAAAGAAGAGCCAGTGAATAACATCTGATTGTTCTCTCTTGTATCATTAGGTCTCTATCTGTATATCTATATCCCACAACCCAGAACATTCCAACATAGACAGTGAGCAGCTCTACATAATAAACATGAAATCTTTCCTCTTACACTGAATGTTCTAGTGAAGGCAGTAAGCAAAAAAATAAAAATAATAATGAAAAAATACAGGCAGTCAGTTTAGAAGGAATTATTAAACTATCTCTATTTGCAGAAGACATAATCTTACATATAGAAAACCAAATTCAGCAGGATCACAGGATACAAGATTAATGACAAAATAAATTGTATTGCTGAACACTAGAAAGGAAGAATCCAAAAACGAATTTAAGAAAATTCCACTTACCCTAGCATCAATAAGAATAAAATACTTAGGAATAACTGCAACTAAATACAAAACTTAAACTCTGGACACTACAAAACATAACAATGAAATTAAAGAAGAAAAGAAATTAAACAACAAAAGAAATTAAAGAAGATGTAAATAAATGAAATTAACAAAAGAAATTAAAGAAGATGTAAATAAATGAAAAGCCATCCTATTCATGGATAGAAAGACATATTATTAGTGTTAAGAGGGCAATACTCCCCAAATTGATCTACAGTTCCTATTAATATCCCAGCTGTCTTTCTTGCTGAAATGACCAAGCTAACACTAGAATTCACATGAAAATTCAAAGGACCCAAAATAGTCACAAAACAATCTTGCAAAAGAAAAACAAAAGATAGAGGACTCACACTTCCCAATTTTAAAACTTACTACAAAGCTACCATGATGATGTCAGGGTGGTACCAGATAAAGATAGACATATAGATCAATAGAATATAATTGAGAATCCAGAAATAAACTCTTTTATTTATGGTCAATTGATTTTTTGACAAGGGTGTCATGACAACTTAGTGGTAGAATAGTCTTTTCAACCAATGGTGCCAGGACAACTGGATATCCACATGCAAAAGAATGAGTTAGACTCCTTTATATCACATGCAGAAATTAACTCAAAATTAATCTTAGACTTAAATATTAGAGCTACAGGTGATAATTTTTTTAGAAGAAAACATAGGAGTAAATCTTTGTGACCTAGGGTTAGGCAATAGTTTTTCAGATAGGACCACACAAACACAAGTGAGAAAATAAAAAATAGATAAGTTAAACTTTATCAAAATTAAAAATCTTGTGCTTCAAAGAAGACCATCAGGAAAGTGAAAAGACAACGCACAGAAGGGAAGAAAATATTTGCAATTCAAGGGAAATCAGACAATGGATTCATCAATCAACAAAACAGAGAGGCAACCAAACAAATAGGAGAAGATATTTGCAAACAACACCTCCAGTAAGGGGCTAATATCCAAAATACATAAAGAACTCATACAACTCAACAAAAAAAAAACACAAATAATCCAATTAAAAACTGGGCAGAGGACCTCAACAGATATTTCCCCCAAGAAGACGTACAAACAACTAACAGATACATGAAAAGATTCTCAACCTCACTAGTTATTAGGGAAATGCAAATCAAAACTACAATGAGATACCACTTCACACCTGTTAGGATGGCTAACAAGACAAGTAAAAACAGGTGTTGGAGAGGTTGTGGAGAAAAAGGACCCCTCAATACACACTGTTGCTGGTAATGTAAATTGGTACAGCCATATGGAAAACAGTATGGAGGTTCCTCAAAAAATTAAGACTAGAAGTACCACATGACCCAGCAATCCCTCTTCTGAGTATCTACCACAAAATAATTGGAAAAATTTGTCTGTAAAGATATACTTGTATGTACCCCTATGTTCGTTGTAGTATTATTCACAGTGGTCAAGACATGGAAACAACTGAATGTGCTTCAATAGATGATTGGATAAAGAAAATGTGGTACATACATACAGTGGAATATTATTCTGCCGTAAGAAAACATGAAATACTGCCATTTGTGACAACATGGATGGATCTTGAGAATATCACGCTAATGAAATAAGTAAGATAGAAAAGGTCTAGAACCATATGATTTCACTCATAAGTAGGATATAAAACTGAAACCTACAAACAAACTAAAATTCATAAACACAGACAATAGTTTAGTGTTACCAGAAGGAAAGGGGCTGCTGGGGTAAAGTAGAAAAAAGTAAAGGGGGTCAAACTTATGGTGGCGGAAGGAGATTAGACTTTGGGTGGTGAACACACAATACAATACACAGATGAGATACTATAAAATTGTACATTTGGAAAAAAAAAATTGCTTTCCCTGAAAAAAAAACAAACCTTAAAAATGTGCAAAGTATCTGAATAGTCATTTCTCTAAAAAATATATAGACAAATATTCAATAAATACATGAAAATATACTTAACATTATTAGTCATTAAGAAAATACAAATCCAAAGACCGAAACATAAGACTTGAAACAATAAACTGCATAGAAGAAAACATAGGTACTAAACTTATGGACCTTGGGTTAAAGAGGATTTTATGAATTTGACCTCAAAGACAAGGGAAGTTAAAACTAAAATAAATAAATGGGACTATATCAAACTAAAAAGCTCTGCTCAGCAAAAGAAACCAATGACAAAATAAAGAGGCAACCAACCGAATGGGAGATTTTTGCAAACAATGCCTCTGATAAGGGGCTAATGTCCAACATACATAAGGAACTCATGCAACTCAACAAAGAAACAACAACAAAGAATCAAATTTAAAAATGTGCAGAAGACCTGAATAGACATTTCTCCAAAGAGGACACACAAATAGCCTATAGACATATGAAAAAATGCTCAACATCACTAATCATCAGAGAAATGTAAATAAAAACCACAATGAGATATCACCTCGCACCAGTCAGAATGGCCATCATCAACAAGACAAATAACAAGTGTTGGAGAGACTGTGGAGAAAAATAAACCCTCATACACTGTTGGTGGGAATGCAGATTGGTGCAACCACTATGAAAGGCAATGTGGAGGTTCCTCAAAAAATTAAAAATAGAATTACCATATGACCCAGCAATCTCTCTCTTTGGAATCTACCCCAAAACTCTGAAAACATTTATCCGTAAAGATATATGTGCTCCAATGTTCATTGCAGCTTTATTTACGCTGGCCAAAACATGGAAACAACCAAAGTGTCCTTTGATAGATGATTGGATAAAGAAGTTGTGGTATATATACACATGGAATACTATTTTGTCATAAGAAAAGATGAAATAGTGCCATTTGCAACATGCATGGATCTTGAGATTATAATGCAAAGTGAAATAAATCAGACAGAAAAAGTCGAGAACCATATGATTTCACTGATATGTGGTATATAAAACTGAAAACAACAAAGGAACAAGACAAACAAATGAGAAACAAAAACTCAATGACACAGACAATAGTTTAGACAGAGGGTGGGGGGAGGGAGTGGGGTGGTAGATGGTGGTAAAAGGGATCAAATATATGGAGATGGAAGGAGAACTGATTCTGGGTGGTGAACACAAAATGTGACATATGGATGATTTATCACAGAATTGTACACCTGAAACCTATGTAACTTTACTAACAATTGTCACCTCAATAAACTTTAATTTAAAAAAAAAAGAAAATGCAAATTAAAAAAATGAAGACCATGTCACACTTACTAGGATAGATATAATTAAAAAGACTCACAATAATAACTGTTGGCAAAGATACGGAAAGATTGAAACCTTTTGCTCTGAGAATTGTAAATTGTCTGCTATTTTGGAAAACAGTTTGGCAGTTTCACAAAATGTTATACGTAGAGTTATGGGAGGAGTTACCAACAATACTACTGCTAAGGATAAATCCAAGAGCTATAAATATATATGTCCATGAAAACACTTATACTCAAATACACATAGCAGCATTATTCATAATAGCCAAAAAATGGAAACAATCCAAATGTCTATAACTGTGAAAGGATAAATAAAATGTGATATATTCTGACAATGGAATAAAAAAGAAATGAGATACTAATACATGCTAGAACATGGATAAACTTTTAAAATATTACGTTAAGAAAAAGAAACCAGTCATAAAAGATCATACAAGTATATATATGAATCCATTTATGTGAAATATGCTGAATAGCCAAACATATACAGACAGAAAGTAAATTAGTGGTTTCCAAAGTCTTAGGGATGGGGAGAATGGGGAGTGACTTCTAATGGGTACAGTGTTTCTTTGGGGGTGATTAAAACATTCTAAAATTAGTAGCGAAAGGTGCACAATTCTGTGAATAGACTAAAAACCATGAACTTGTACATGTTAAATGGTTAAATTGTATTGGTAAAAGCAATAAAGTTGCTTTCAAATAAAGCCAAAATAAAAGTTTTATTTGGTTTGATTTTGTTTTAACATCGCTATATGTGTCTCTATGCTGAAAGTCAGAATTGGAGAGAGAAAGAGAATTAATATAGCACATTTCGAGAAGAATGCCAAATACCTTGCTTTAAATGATCAATCACTTAGGGGAGAAGTGACACACAAAATAAATATGGAAATAAGCATTTTCCTCCTTCTATTTTACAGCATGATCACATTGACTGTTGTGGACAAGAAAAAGGAAATTCCAATAAATGTTTGGCTAAATATATGCAGTTATATTTAACAGTACCAGGAAATATCTTCAGAGCACTAGGACAGGACACATACTGAAAGTCTCTTCAAATTACCCATCTAGATTTGATACTAGTACTATTCACCTCGAAGAGAATGAAGACATTGTGTACCCAAAAAGAAATAAGAAAGAAAGCTTTTTATATGTGACTTTGGGAAGGACTTGTCCCCTGATGGGGCATATCCAGCAGGAGGAACCCATTGTCAGACTACTGCACTACCAACTTCATTTCAGTACACATAGAAAGATAGGATTCATTATGCAAGGTAGGACGGGATCATCTTCACCAAGATAAAAAAATTCTTACTTCCATTTCTTTGTTGTGCATCATATTTCACATGAAATGCTGCAAGTACAAATCTTTATTAGTGTCATTCATTTACGTGACCCATTTTCACTTGTTAATGGCCAAAAATATCTACTTAAAGTGCCGTATTTATCAGGCTAATGTTGAGAGTAACTATACAATATATTCCAGAATCAACATAGTGGTCTTTATAGAACTCCCTTTCTGGTGGTAATAGGTTTGTTCAACTTGGTCTAAATTAAATGAATAAGTACTTCAGGAAACAGAACTGTGTATTTTATTTTTTTCATATTGTCCTAACCCCATGGAACCTAGAATCAGGTCCATCAATCCATATGTACTTAATAAATTGGGGGAAAAATGATACAAAATGGACTGGAGACTACTAAAACCATAGAAATGAAATGATAGAAGACACATCTAAGAGACACAGCAACCATTCTTGTTGAAATGCTACACTCCCAGAAGCCCAAAGGACCTTGGCTTACATTTGTTTATATAAGTCAACTAACTTGAAGGGGTTTTACTCAACCAACTTAACCAGCAGGTATTTACTGAGCACTGATGATGTGTACATTATACTAGCACCACATGAAAATGGCAAGATGCATGCTCACAAAGGAGCTATAATGTTCTAAATGATACAGACATATTTTGAAAATTTGCATTTGCAATACCTGACACTAATTGAATTCTTCTTATGTTTCAAACACTCTTCTAAGCACTTTTCAAAGCTGATCACTTTTAAACTTTATGATGACTCTCTGAAGAAGGTATAAATTATCACCATTTTTCTTATTGCCATTTTCTATTAAAGAAATTGAGGCACAGAGGGACTAAGTTATTAATTCAAGATCACACAGATATTCAGAGCCTACACTTGGGAGCCTGTGCTGTTTACCACACACTCTATTTACTCTCAGAAAAGCAGCGGAAGGTGACAGTGGGATATATGTTCAGAAATTAAATGTACAGTTTGTCTTATCTTTATTATTATTATTATTATTATTATTATTATTTTTTATTTAGTTTTCCTTTGGACAGTATACCCAGGAAATAAAAATAACCTCCTATTTGCTTTAAGAAACTGCACATCCTTCTTGGACCCTCTGAAAGTAAGTTCTTTCAGACAATTTGATCCCTTTCAATGTATATTGCTTCATTTCCTGGCACTTGGGTGACCACATCCCAATGTGCTGTTCTCAGACGAAGTCAAGAATAGCATCACTGACATAGTCATGGAATTGTGATACCTCCTCATTGACTGATGTGTAAACATTTCCAAAAACAGCTAAAATGAGTAAATCTTGACCATTTACATAGTTACTTAGAGTTTCTCTGTGCCTCTTTACTCACTGGGATACAGGATAAGGGGAAGTTAATTACAATTTATTGTGAAATATCCATTTGCTACCTACCTTAGGTATTTATTTATTTATTTATTTAAGTGTGTTTTTCCAGGACCCATCAGCTCCAAGTCAAGTAGTTGTTTCAATCTAGTTGTGGAGGGTGCAGCTCACAGTGGCCCATGTGGGGATCAAACTGGCAACCTGGTTGTTAAGAGCACCACCCTCTGACCAGCTGAGCTAACCGGCTGCCCGTACCCTACATCTTTTAACTTTGTTGAAATTCCATTCTTTCTACTCAGTTTAGCAAATGCTTATAAAATTATGACTTAACAAAAATAAATGACATTTCCTCTTTTCCATAATTCTGATCCTCTCTGTCAGCTAGGGATTGATTTTGGTGACAGAGGTTACCAAAGAAGAGGTTTGGTTTCCTCTCCCATAACATGAAATTTAAATGTGGAAGCCAGGGCTAGCGCCATGGAGGCACAATGTCTCCCAGGGCCCAGTCTTCTTTCATTTTTCTATCCTCTTCTCTCCTAAGATTGCTTCACGATCTCAAGATGGCTACTGGAGATCTAATTGTGTCATTCCAGACAGAAAGAAGAAAGAAAGAGAACAGGGGACAGAGATACTTTTCAGAAAACTATATCTTTAAGGAACTTTCCAAGAGCTCTTATCCAATGGCTTATACTTACCTATATCGGATATTGCCATCTTCAAGGGAGGCTGGAAAACGTAGATTAAAAAAAGAAAATAACTGAGTTAACTATCTAACAACATAGAGGTTCTGTTACTAAGAAGGTAAAAATAGAACCTAATTAGACAAATAGCAAGCTCTGTATCTCCTGTTTTAAAACATGTCTACAAATGCTTGGATAGTCCCCTCATTGAGAGGTGACATCTATGTCCCACCCCCTGAATCTGGGTTGGCATTAGTGACTCACTTATAACCAATAGAACGCACAGGAAGTGACACTGCAAGACTTCTGTGGCTAGGACACAAAAACCTTACTCCTGCTTCTCTTGGAACACTCACTCTCTTGACACCCCTACTGTGAGAAGGTAAAGCCACATTGAAAGGTCACATGAAGGTTGTCAGTCCCAGCTGGGGACAGTCTTTGAGTCAGCCCAGCCCAGGCACCAGACATGTGAGTGAAGGAGCCCCTGATGACTTCAGTCTCCAGCCATGAGGTCACCTACAGCCTTAGTGTCTTTCAGACATTGAGAAGAAGAGATAAACCATTCCCACTGTGCCTTGCCTGGAAGCCCACAGAATCTATGAATTTAATATAATGGCTATTTTAAGCCACTAGGTTTTAGAGTGGCTTGTTATGAAGCAATCGTATCCAGAACACCTCCCTTCCTCCAAAATGAGACACTTGTTCCTAAATATTTCTAACACATTCTAGTCATATATCTACACTTTCTATAACTTCTAATACATAGAGCCTGAGCATTTTCAATAAATGTTTATTGAATGAACATACTATATACAGTACTCATACTTTGTTCTAGTTACTTTTTAATGTGCCATCTTCTCTGCTAGACTGTGACTGCCAAGGCAGAGACCATCTCTAATGGCACATGAATAAAACTTTGTGGAATTAAAAATACAATGGATAACTTTGGGGCCCCATTTAAGAATATACGGGAATGGATTTGGCTTCCTGCTGTAACGATGACCACAAAGATTTGTGTTTTATTTTTAGTAGAAAGAAATATATCGATTTTTCACAGGGATAACAACAAATGAGGACAAAGGAATGCCAACTACAATCCAACAACGTCTATAGCCTGGACCTATAGACCATACTGTAATCATCTCCTGGGCCTTACCAACAAACAGTCTTTACCTGGCCACACACACACTTGCCGGTGTCTGGCCCTGCAGAGGAAGGCAGCAGGCATTTGGTGACCTGGGCTCCACTTTCTGAAACTTCTTCCACCTTTAAGTCAGTCAGTGCCTCCAGTAGGTACAGCTGAGTTGCTGACTATATTCCACCTGCCCAAGACCATGGCTTGGTGCATGGTAGTTACAGAAGGAGTCTTGGGTACAGTGACATCATCCATGTCCTCTAATCATCCAGTGCTATTGGGCATGCAATTTTCAATACCTGAAGTTCCACTGCGTATTTACCAGAATGGGTATGCTAGGTTACGCTGCAAGTAGCAAACATCCCCAAAATACCAGAGGCTTAATCCAACAAAATTTATTTCTCACTCTCTTGTAGATCTAATGTGAGTCAGTAGACCCACCTTGACAAATATTTTCAATTGCTAAGGGAGGACAAAAGAATGTGAAAAATCATACACTGGTTTTTAAAGTTTCCATCAAAAATGACACGTCACTTCTACTTCATTTCATTGGCCGAAGAGCATCATGTGGCCACATCTGATTAAGCAAGGATGGAGAAGTTCAATGTACCGTGTGCTGAGAAGGCAAGAAGTCATAACACTATAAATTGCAGGAATGACTATTTGACATGTGTGCATGCCTCTACCCCCCTTGAAATGTAAATTCTCTTGGGACTGGGATGCCACGTTGCCCAGCAGCAGCCAGTAATAGCCTCATGTGGGTATTATACCGTATTTTTCTTGAGAATAAGTCTTGATGTGATTGGAAAAATATTCATAGGGACTAGAAGACAATAGTGACCTAAATCACAGAAAGATGACATGGGATTATCAGAGAACTCTTACCAAGAGGCTGCTGAGAAGTAAACAGAAAAGACAAACTTCAGTTTGGGAGGAAAGAGATAATGACTTTTGAAACTATCTAGTCCCAATTCTGCCCCTATATAGCTAGAAGTTCTTGGACAGACCCTTCTACTTCTCGGGTTCTTGGCTCCCAATCAATAATTTAAGGCTACTAGAGGATGTTATTTCTAAGCCGCAGGCCACCTTGTCAATATATAAGATAATCAGACTTTCACAGTTGGGTGGAAAGAGAGGTATGAAAAAGCAGTAGATTGGATGCCCACACAGAGAAAGTTAATGTACATTTTAGAGGCAAGGAGTCACTGTCCTTCCAGACTTCCCAGCTGACCACTGCCTACAAGGTGCTCAGACCTACACTAGGTTCCTTTAAAATAATTTCTATTGTCAATTTAAGAAAGAACAAATCGTCATTCTAGGTGGAGAGGGAAAAGAGCCAGCTCTCTTTACATCTAGAGCTTCCCTTCAAAATACAAGCTTATTAACAACCTCTGAAGAAAAGAATGAAGGGCTCCTAGGACCAAACCCAGACAAGAGAGACTCCGAGGGTAGGTTTTATTAATACTATAACCCCTTCCTTCAGGAATTGTATGGGGACCTGTCAGGCAGCGTGGACGTGGGCAGCAGACACTGCCCAACTGCTTGGTATCTGAAAGCCTTGGTTTGAAAGCATATTCTCTGCAGGGTCTTGATGTATTTTTAAGCAGACAGGTGGGAATTACTTATTCCTCCCAGTGCATGAGGTCTCATTTTTCTTCCAACAGAAATGGAGAATGGATTGCTTAGGGATTTGCAAGCTTCCTAAGCATTTGGGAAGGTAGCAGTTAGAACGACAGTAATGACTTAGATTTCCTCTGAGGGTGGTCTCTTCATTACTGGAACAGCCTAAGCTCTGGTTCCTTCATTCATACCCTGCCACTCCATCCACTGCTCCACTTCCCACTCTGACCATCACATTTGTACCCTGCAAGCTGGTCTCTCTCTTTCTGGGACAGTCTGTCAACCTTATCTGCCACCTCCCTCAAATGAGGCACTGGAACAAACACTACAGAGTTCCCTTTCCCTCCCTCCCTGCCAACACACATGCATACACACATGTACACACATATGGACATACAAGAGAATTTGCACTTAACTGAACACTGTAAACAATCTGAGAAACGCACAAGGAGTCTTCAGAAGAGAGGTATGGAAGTGGGGTAAACCAGCCCCATCTGTTTCATTTTGGTGAGGGGTAAGAAGCAAAGGTTATTGGTTAATTAGATGTACCTGACTGTGGAGCAAAGAAAGGAACTGAGTTTCATAACCCACTCATTCACATCTATTTTCCTAAAAGACAATTTGGAGACTGACCATATTCTACTTTATGCAGCAATACAGAGGAATCTCACAGATGTAATGGCAAGCACACAAATGGGTAACTTTTTTATGTGAAAACACCAAAAGGAGTTGGGGCAGACAAGTCATGATAATGCCGGGGTAGTGGCTGAAAGGAGATATGAGGGACTTCTGGGGGCTCTTCATGTCCTGTTTCGTAATCTGAGTGCTGGTTATGTGAGAGCATTGATTTTGTGAAAATTCATCACTTTTATGCATAAAACAACAACAAAAATCTAATCATTTCACTTCCCTGCTTCAAGGGGTTTCTTGGCTGGCCGTTTTCTATATGAGATTCTAAATACCCAACTCAATTGTCACTTCCCTCTGCCTTGACTTCCCTCATCCTTCATTACTCAGTTATAACACAGACTACACCACATGGCAACATCTGATCTGTGTGTTCCCCCAGTTAAATCCTGAGTATCTCTAGAGCAGACACTGGGTCTCATCTTTTGGGTCTGCGTGCCTAGCACAGTACCTGACATGTACTAGACACTCCATAAATGTTTGATAAACAAATGGATGAATGAATGAATTAATGAATAACTTCATAATCAATCCTCCTTAGAGCTCCAGGTCATCTTGGTGCCAGAAGCACAGGGTCACAGGCATGGAGAAGTGTGTCAGGAGTCAGCTTCCTATAGTCACGGCTCCCTCTGCTTAACGTAGGGCTTATCTTTGACTCACCCCAATCTGGCCTCTGGCCATACGAGTTTACTGAAAACTCTCTAGCTTCAGTCAACCTCATTCAGACCTCATAAATGTCAAATCTAATGGACTTTTTTCAAGACTCATTGTGGGGGTCTGTCTGAGGCATCTGGTATTGTTCAGCACTTCACCTTCTTTAAATAACATCCTCTGCGGGCTTCTCAGACAATACTCTCTAGGTTATCTTCCTGCCTCCCTAACAGTTCCTTCTCAGGCTTCTCTCTGGCTTCTCTTCTCTGTTCCTAAACACTTAGGCCTAAGGCCATCCATCTTCATGTCTCACTTCCCACACTCCTCACACCTATCTCCCACAAGCTAATGACTCTCAGCTCTGGGATGCTAAAACTCAATGGCCTACTGGAGAGCTCTTCTTGGGCACCCCACAGACCTCCAAGATCTAATACCTGACACTGAAGTTACCTTTTTCTCTCCCAAACCTATTCCTCTTCTTTGACGAAGATCCTGGTTTTAGAATGGTGTCATGATCTACACTTTACCAAGCCATATCCAGGGGGTTATCCTAGGTGTCTCCCTCTTCCTCACCAAAGGCAGGCCTGTGAGCAGGCCTGGACTGTGATTTTCTCTCTAGTTTTATCTCTCACCACACACAACTTGATCATTAGCTTTCAAGAACTTACTCTACTTCAACAGCCCAGAATGTTTGGTGCCTTTGGACCTTTGCTCCTGCTCTGACTATTCCATGTCTGTTTAGAATGCCACCCAGCAAGCCACTCAACCTAAGTGTCTCTCTCTTCTGAACCACCACTACCTCACCTTTCCAGGGTCAACTCAGGGTCACCTCCTGGAGGATGCTTTTCTCAAGCCTCTATTACCTGGCCATCCCTCCTCTGACTCCCATTCTCCCTGTACGTAGCTCTGCCACAGCACCAGCAATACTGCATTGATCTTGATGAGTTTCACACCCACCTTCCCTTTCTAAACCTTGGTGGGCATCATGATGTTTTATTTGTTCCTTTGTGTGTGCAGTAACCATCAGAGGACTGGATATAGGTACTCAGTAAAATGCTTGTGGAATGTTGTTATTGAATGAATTACTCAGTATATTTATCTCTGCAGTTGTCACTGAGGAAGAGAGAAACAGCACAGAAAGGTAAGCCCAAAGTCTAAATGGGAAAATCACAAATACAGTGTTATAAACTCTGCAATGGAGGATCACTGTTTTTTTTCCTGCCTATTGTTACCAGCCCTTCAGCTTACCTTTGGGGAACCAGCTTCCCTCCATTGCATCTAGTACTAGTGGGCTCTCAGGGGTGGGTCAACAAGGCTCCTGGAAACTTGAAGCTTGAATAAATCTTACAAAGACGGAAAATGGTTCCTTCTTCACCCTCAACAGTCTCAAAACAATTTTAGTTCCTGTCCTTTCTGAGACATGTCTGATCAGATTTTATTCCTATTATATGGGCACCCATATCCCTCTAATAAATTGCATTTCTCCCTCTTCACACTGAAGTTGGTTCCTCTGGCTTTTACTTAAAGAACCTTTTCTGTCCTTAGTATTGCCCCAACTGCTGTTTTCTGAGAAGTCCTACCTCATCTCAGGTGATTTACCTGTTGGCTGCCTTTTCATGTGAATACCTGCTTCTCACTTCTTTTTGTCACTCCTGCTTCTACTACCCACCTGGCAACGATTTTAATGGGGGCAGTGGGGGGTGTAGGGTTGTTAGAAAAGCAGAGGCTCTCATCTCTTAAAGATAAAGGTAAGCCTTACTACTTCTTCCTAGCAGGGGTACTGCCTCATTTGGCAGGAGTGAGTGGGAAGAGAAGCCTGTGGTGTTGGTGTTGGAAGAAGGAACAGTTTAAAGTGAGGTGAGAGTGAAGAGTCACAAAATTGGAAAAAGTGGTTCGAGTATGAAAATATTTAAACTACCAAAGCCAAGGTTGAGTCTCATGGATTTTTCTGGCCAGCTGCTTTTATCTTACCAGAAGTGGGAAGATTGACAATGGGGTATTGGTCCAGACGGAAACAGAGCATCCCTAGCTTCTGAATACTTATCTTCTAAACTCTCATTTATAGAACAGTTGTGTGGAACTCACAATGTATTTTCTCTTTGAACAATGTAGTAGATGTTGGCTATAAACACTCAAGTTAAGCTAAATAGGGGCTGAGCTGTTCCATATGTGGAATCACTTACTCTTTCTGGTCGTTCCTGAAAGATTTCCATGTCCCTTGCTAAATCCTATGAGCTGAGCTTAGGAATCAGAGGGCCAGTGGAAAGGTATGAGGTACATGGCGTCAACCTGCAGCCATCTCCTGTGGTAAAGAGACTGGGGATGTGAAAGAGTCAGGGAGTCAAGGGCACAGAGGTGGATGCTCTGAGGGTCTGTAGCTCTTCCGACCTGCAAAGTACATGCCTGTTGCTTCTGGTACCAACACCCTCATTTCCTCGGGGTCACTAACCTTCGCCCAACCTCAGCCCATGTAGAGTAGGTAGAGTTGGCCCAACCCCCATTCAGTTTCTAGGCTGAGCATGTGACATTGGCCTGGCCAGTAAGATCAGACCCTGGCCAGAGGTACTGGTTCACAAACCAGCAGAGCCCAAAAGGGCTCAATTCCAAGACTTTTGATAGAATTATTAAGAAAGGAAACTCAGCTAGAGTTGCCTGAAGGCTCCATCTAGTCACAATGAGGGGAGTTTACCTGGAGATGGAGCCAATGCTGAGACAAGCTGGGCCCAGGAGCGAAGAGAAGGGGACTGAAGCCTGATGACGTCATTTGAATCCCTGCAGTTGTCACCTACCTCCTCTAAAATGTATGAGTCTGCCATCTTTGGCTGAATGACCTCTCTTCTGCAAAGCCTTTCCAGCACGACTGCCAGAAGCACACAGACATTATTTTCTCCCTCTCCAGTATCCCAGTGACCCATATTGTCTGGAGCTCCCAACTTAAATCTTAAAATGGGCAGTTAGACACCTTAAGTTTATCAAATATATGCCACTGGAGCTCAAAAATGAGCAAACTGCTGTCTCTGGCCTTTGCCCATATCCTGGCTAAGTGGGAGAGAAGAAATATAGCTGGTTGATGAAGAAAATAAAACACAGAGAGTTAAAGTAACTTTCCCAAGGACCCACAACTACCAAATACTGAGTTTGCATTTAAACCCAGTCTCTGATTCCAGAGCCTGGAAAATTTTACCATTCATATTGTCTCTCTTAGAACTGTGAAATATATTGTTATAGGCATTTTCCTCAGTGGATTTCCTCTTAGAGAGAGTTTTTAGTTAGTAAAGCTTTGCCCAATGGCATACAGAGACCTAGGTGAAGGTGGGGGCTAGAAAGGGCTTATCTTTACCCAACTCTGGGTGGTTCCTGGACACAATTGTTTGTTCTACTTGTGGACACATCACAAGCTAAATGGATTTGGAGACTTTCAGCTCCTGCTTTCCCTTTGCCAAGTTCAGCTGACAGTCAAGTGAGGTGAATGACATTTGTGACATGAACTTCAGCCCCTCTCTACCCCAGTCTGGTTCCGTGAGGACCTGGAAAAGTCACAGCTATTGATTCTGGCTTCCTTTGGCTGCCACCTTCGCAGTAGTTACTTATAATTCCATCACTTCTCCAACATTTTCTATAAACTCACTCCACACTTACCCTTGTCCTGCCTTCCCTCCAGTGTATCACATTCACACTTAATGCAGCAGAGACTCTAGATGCTAGGAGAATAGCACAGAAAAGATAACCTCTCTGGAAATCCTAAACTGGCATAGGATTAATCCTAAATTTTTAAGGATAAATCCTAAATTTTATCCTTTGAACAAGCTCCCTCTTATTATTTCATTACCTAGGCCAAGAGGAAAGCAGCCTGTCCTAAATTATACCTGCTTCAAACTTGGCCCATTTATCTATGGTTTGGCCTCATTAAAAATTTTTAAAAAATTAAAACACTGTCTTTTGAAGAACGTCACCAAATTGTCTCTCAGTCTTCTTTAGGCCAAAGCAGTCAATTCCTTGATTTCTCTCTATGGAAATTGTTTCTCCGCTGTTTCAACAACAGATTCCCTCGTCTAGATCCTTGCTACTCAAATGGACCTTTGCTACTGGGCCATGACCAGTAACTGCAGCACCCTTGTGCTATTCATGGGTACTTGCTGGAGAAGTGAAAGGCTTATATTTCAACTATCAAAATTCTGACCTTTCAAAATCCTGGGCTTTCTAATACAGTTTTTTGAAAGTCAGCATTTGCTTTTAAACTGTTAAAATGTCAATTTCAATTTAAAAAATCCTTACAGATAAAGTTATTCTTTTCAGTCTCAATTACTTTTTACTTTCAACTGTATATTTGACACAGAACCAGTTTCTAAATAAACGTCTAATGAAAAACAGTTTCATTGTAAAATAAAACTAGGCAATTTAATACAACTTGTATCATCTGAATGTGATTTATCAATATTCAAAATTAAATTTCTGTAATAGTGAAAAACTTTCAGTCTCTCCTTTATATTCAAAAACAACAACTTCCCATGAGACTAGAAAGTTTGTAGAGAGGGTCACAGATTTAAGTACTGCCTGACTTCTAAAATAATGCACTCTTTTATCCTTGAAGTAGTCGTCTTGAGTAACAACAGAGTTTCTCAGTCTGTTCTCCAGATTATACAGATAAGATACCACCGTCTGTACGCTTCAGTCCACAGATTTGTTTTGTGGCCCATTTCCAGAGGGTGGAACTGAGTATTCACGTGACAAAACTTCAGCTTCTGAATCAATTTTATTACAATGGTACTTAAGAGCTGTATATGCTGGAGGTATAACATAGCTCCTTTGTTCCCCAGCAAGCCACTGTGGTGGCGTCTGATAATTTATCCAGGCAGCTGATATCCAGTGATGACCTGAACTGGTGAACTTGGATAAGGAGGATATGCCTGAATAGACTGAGTTATAGGAGCCATCATGGTTGGAAGCTGCATATAAGTTTCAATGTTTGGATTGCTCCAGACACTCTAAAATTGTGGGGCACACGGGGGATTAAAAACAAAATGACATGGCTGCGCATAAATTTGTTTCCTGATTGCAGGGCTCAGTTTCAGTTTTTTTACCATGGAAATTCATCTGTGATTCTACTGTCTTTTGCACATCATGTCATTATAAGAGGAAACAAATCCATAGCCTTTGGACATACCAGTTCGATCTGTGATTATCTTCACTTCTTTTACTGAGCCAAATATAGGGGGAAAAAACTTCTAATTTTGGTTCTATCCATCCTAATACCAAATTCCACCAACAAAAACTGTGTTTGGCATGATTCTGAGTTCAGGTGAAAAATAGCCTTGGCTGGTCACATCTGTGGAGGACTGGGTGCTGGCCTCTCTGGAGGTGGTTGGATTTGGAGCCTCAGAATTTTCAGGAGATTTATCTTCCAAATCACTCATTCAATCCTCTGCTTCATCTAATCTAGTGTTAATTACCTCTAATATATTGTTCATTTCAGTTATTGTATTCTTCATTTCTGACTGGTTCTTTTTTATGTTTTCTATCTTCATTTTTATGTTTCCTATTTCTTTGTTGAAGTTCTCACTGAGATCATTGAGCATCCTTAGAACCAGTGTTTTGAACTCTGCATCTGATAGATTACTTGTTTCTGTTTTGTTTTGTTCTTTTCCTGGAGCTTTGTTCTGTTCTTTCATTTGGGCCGTGTTTCTTTGCCTCCCCATTTTGACTTCTTCTCTGTGTTTGATTCTATGTATTAGATAGGGCTGCTATGTCTCCCAGTCTTAGTAGAGTGGCCTTATGTAGTAGGTATCCTGTGGGGGCCAGTGGTACAGTCTCTCCAGTCTCCTGAGCTTCAGGTTTGTCCCTTGTGTAGGTTGTGTGTGTCCTCCTATTGTAGTTGATCCTTGATTGCTGTTGGCATATCAGTGAGAGGGATTGACATTTAGGCTGATTGGTTGTGAAAACTGGCTGTGACTATAGTGGAGTAATTGTACAGGGGCTGTCCCTAGGGAGCAGGATTTGCTTTAATGGGGCTCTGGGGCCTGCCCAGTCTGTCCTTTGGGTGTGTTGTTCTTAGAAGTGGTTGGCTGATGATGCTCCAGTGTAGTCTGAAGCTTACTACCAAGTGTGTTGGTTCTAGGGCCTCTTGGGAGGGGCTTTGGTGCAGGCCAGGGTCAGGTGCTGCCTGTATCCTGCCCAGAGCCACTTGGTGTGAGCTACAAAGTGATCTGCAGGTGGTTGCCACTTGTGCTGGCCTTGGAGGTGCCTGGGAGAGGCCAAGCTGCAAATGAGGCTGGTTGTTGCTACTGCCGGGCTTGGGTCTGCTTAGCAAGAGCTGCAGGGCATGCTGAGGACAGATGCTGCTTGTTTGGGGCTTGTGAACCTTTGAGAGATTTTTCAGAAAGTCTGCAGTATGAGACAAGACAGATTGTTTGTATGGGAAAGCCACTGGAAATGGCTTGGGTGGGCTCACAAGTTGGGTGGGGTGGGGTCTCAGGGAATCACCAGGGCAGGGAAAATGATGTTAGCTAGGAGACTCAGTTATGGTAGTCACCTGTGCATGCAGGCTGGTTGTGGGGAGGGCCCATCTGCTACCACTTCTGTCTGGGAATAAGCTGCCCCTCCAGTCCTTACCCTGAAGCCAGACAATTCAGTTCCTCCCCATATGTCCCTGGCAACTTTCAAGCTGTTTCATCAGCACTGAGGCTCAGAGTCAGTGAGTTTGTCAGTAAGTAAGTCTGTGAGCAGGCCCTTTAAGAGAAACACTAGGACTCCAGCAGCCTTCCATCTCACTTTGCCACAATCTCTGCTGGTTTTTACAACCAGGAGTTATGGGGATTTCTCTCCTCAGCACTGGAACCCTGGGCTGGTTCCTTTGTGTGCAGTAACCATCAGAGGACTGGATATAGGTACTCAGTAAAATGCTTGTGGAATGTTGTTATTGAATGAATTACTCAGTATATTTATCTCTGCAGTTGTCACTGAGGAAGAGAGAAACAGCACAGAAAGGTAAGCCCAAAGTCTAAATGGGAAAATCACAAATACAGTGTTATAAACTCTGCAATGGAGGATCACTGTTTTTTTTCCTGCCTATTGTTACCAGCCCTTCAGCTTACCTTTGGGGAACCAGCTTCCCTCCATTGCATCTAGTACTAGTGGGCTCTTAGGGGTGGGTCAACAAGGCTCCTGGAAATTTGAAGCTTGAATAAATCTTACAAAGACGGAAAATGGTTCCTTCTTCACCCTCAACAGTCTCAAAACCATTTTAGTTCCTGTCCTTTCTGAGACATGTCTGATCAGATTTTATTCCTATTATATGGGCACCCATATCCCTCTAATAAATTGCATTTCTCCCTCTTCACACTGAAGTTGGTTCCTCTGGCTTTTACTTAAAGAATCTTTTCTGTCCTTAGTATTGCTCCAACTGCTGCTTTCTGAGAAGTCCTACCTCGTCTCAGGTGATTTACCTGTTGGCTGCCTTTTCATGTGAATACCTGCTTCTCACTTCTTTTTGTCACTCCTGCTTTTACTACCCACCTGGCAACGATTTTAATGGGGGAAGTGTGTGTGTGGGGGGGTAGGGTTGTTAGAAAAGCAGAGGCTCTCATCTCTTAAAGGTAAAGGTAAGCCTTACTATTTCTTCCTAGCAGGGGTACTGCCTCATTTGGCAGGAGTGAGTGGGAAGAGAAGCCTGTGGTGTTGGTGTTGGAAGAAGGAACAGTTTAAAGTGAGATGAGAGTGAAGAGTCACAAAATTGGAAAAAGTGGTCCGAGTATGAAAATATTTAAACTACCAAAGCCAAGGTTGAGTCTCATGGATTTTTCTGGCCAGCTGCTTTTATCTTACCAGAAGTGGGAAGATTGACAATGGGGTATTGGTCCAGACGGAAACAGAGCATCCCTAGCTTCTGAATATTTATCTTCTAAAATCTCATTTATAAAACAGTTGTGTGGAACTCACAATGTATTTTCTCTTTGAACAATGTAGTAGATGTTGGCTATAAAGACTCAAGTTAAGCTAAATAGGGGCTGAGCTGTTCCATATGTGGAATCACTTACTCTTTCTGGTCGTTCCTGAAAGATTTCCATGTCCCTTGCTAAATCCTATGAGCTGAGCTTAGGAATCAGAGGGGCAGTGGAAAGGTATGAGGTACATGGCATCAACCTGCAGCCATCTCCTGTGGTAAAGAGACTGGGGATGTGAAAGAGTCAGGGAGTCAAGGGCACAGAGGTGGATGCTCTGAGGGTCTGTAGCTCTTCCGACCTGCAAAGTACATGCCTGTTGCTTCTGGTACCAACACCCTCATTTCCTCGGGGGCACTAACCTTCGCCCAACCTCAGCCCATGTAGAGTGGGTAGAGTGGGACCAACCCTCTCAGAGTCTGTGCCCCTCCTACCAGCCTTGAGGTGGAATATTCTGTATATCCTTATTTATAAGACTTCTTTTCAGTTAGATTTCAGGTGACTCTCAATATGGTTGCTCTATAGTTTAATTGTAATTTTGTTGTGGTCATGGGAAGAGGTAAGCACAGCATTTACCTACTCCACCATCTTGACTGGAAGCCCACAGCAACAACTTTTAATCATTGATTGAAAGCTTCTGGGGCTTGGTAATTTTTTTTTTTTTCAGTCTGTCATACACATGGGCTAAGCAAACTCCCAAGGCCAGGAACTTCAAAAGAGAGATGCTGGTGCTGGCAGTTTGCAATTACTCAGCTTCACCGTGGCTTCAAGGTCTTCCTGGGTGGCCCTGCTTGCATCCTTAGCCTAGCTACTAGGTCCTACCCCCAGAGCTGCTGCATCAAAGAATCTTACTTCACCAGAGATTTGCCATTTTTAAAAGGGACTGCATTGTGTTACAACTCCCAGCTTTTCATGCTATTACTTCTGTCTGAAATGCCCTTCCACATATTTAATTAAACTTTTGTTAAGACTCACCTCACATATCACATCCTTGATGAGTATTTTCTGGTTCCTCCAGAAAAACTGACCATTCCACACTTTGTTCCATCTATAGATGTCCATCTTAGCTCCTGGAGTAGTTTGTTTCTCATTTCACAAGATTGTCTATGCTTATTAAATTGCAACTCCCTGAGTATGAATAACCTTACCTATCCCTGAATACATAGTGTTAACAAACAAAGACAATAAGATCTATGCTCTCTGCAGATGGAGAAGGCAAATTCTGAGGCAACAGTTTTTTCCAGAGAAAGAGATTTATTCATCAGGCCAGCTAAACAAGGAGATAGGAGACAAGTCTCAGATCAGTCTCCCCCAGACAAAGACTTGGAGTAAATTTAAAGGATAAGATTAGGAAGGGGCTATCCATATTTATTAATTCTAATTTAATGGCTCAGATAGAGTCAACTTGGAACTAAGTCATGGTAGGTAAGGACTGTGAAAGGGCAAAAGAGAACAAATAATTCCAATCTGGCAGTTTGATTAATCAGTCCTATGTGTGTCTAAATTTGGTTCTTGCATTGGATCTTCCTTATTGATGGACTCCTCACTTCTTAATTAACTCTGGGTGGTAAAAGTAGCATCTCTGCTACTTAAGTTCCATGAATCTTGGTTCCACTGTGCTCTTGAGGTCAGCTTAGAGTCATTTATCTGTTACTGTGTTCTCCCAAAAATAAGACCTAACCAGACAATCATTTCTAATGCATTTTTTGGAGGAAAATTAATATAAGACCCAGTATTATATTATATTATATTATATTATATTATATTATATTATATTATATTATGATCTGGTCTTATATTATAGTAAAATAAGACCGGGTCTTACATTAATTCTTGCTCCAAAATATGCATTAGAGCTCATTGTCTGGCTAGGTCTTCCCCTGCTCTATGCTGGTCCCCTCATTCTTTCCTGGGAGTGCTCCTGCAAAAAAGCAAATGCACTAAAATTCTTGTACCAGGCTGAGCTTCTAGGGAATATGTCCCTGGTGAAAATGTGAATTCTCAATCCTAGGATTACAGGGAGAATTAGAGTTTGCTGAAGCAATTAAAGTAGAACTTTTCCACCAAGCTGGGTTATAGTAGCTGCCCAGAAGAAGCATGCTTCAAATAGTCACAGTCAATCTTCAGAGATCAATACAGACTGTCAGATTGATGGGTATTATAACGGACCCAGAATGCATTCCTGCAGTGGCCTGCATGAGTTATTGTTCTGAGCAAGCACATGATTCTTTGTACCATACACAATGGGCTCACTTATCTCCTAATTATTGCTTACCCTGACTTGGATGTCCTTCTTCTGTCATCAGCTTAGGCAAATAGCTCATCCACAGGCAACACTATAAAATCAATATGACTCCCAAATGCTTCCAGGAAGGATCAGCATGTGGGGTGCCTTCCTCAACATTTGCCCCAGTAGAAGAACTTAGTTTCTGTGGATGGGATGTCTAGACCATTATTTTAGATTAATTAGTTAATGTTCCATCTTCACACGGCTAGAAATGACTGAATCACCAAGAGCATGCATATGGTATCCATGAAGCTTCTAAGGGAGCCTATTGAGGAGAATGACATTGGCTGAGAGCCTCCAGCTGATGTAACTTTAAATCCACTGCAGTGTTCACACTGAGTCTATGCTGCTTCCAGCAAATGCTGAAACATGGTGGGGGTATGAAATCCATGTAATTTCTGCCAAGACTCTTCTAATGGGCAAATCTTGCACAGAGACTCCCCACTGGCCTTGCTGTGACTTTCTCAGAGCTGCACTGCAGTCTGAGGCTCATCCTACCCAGTCTCCCTTCCTTCTCCATCCCTCCTTTCACAGGACTCAGGCCTGTATTTGCTATGAAGGCTGTCTCTGCCTACTCCTGTTCCCTCTCCCTTTTATCCTTTAAAGGCATTTCCCTGAAGAAATTGTTTGCACTTCTTATTCCATCCTGGCATCTGCTTCTTACAGGACCCAGCTGACATATTGTATTTCAGTCCTGAGGTCTGATTTGTGGAGCTGTAGCTGGAAAGCAAAGATCAGTACAAACAAGACATTAAAATGGTATCCAAGGTAGCAACACTTAAAATTATGGCAAACATTTAATTGGCATGGAAAGATGTTTGCAACAAAGTAAATGGAGGAATTACAAAACAGTATGTAGTATGTATTCCAAATTTGTTTTTTAAAAAATGTATATAGAGAAAAAAATTAGGTGACTCTACATTAAAATGTTAAGACTCATTTGCAGGAGTTGTTTTGTCTTTTTTGAACATTTTCATTTTCAGATTTTCTTATGATAAGAAATGTTTCAGCTTGGAGGAGAAGTACATTAGAGCCAAGAACACTTTGGGAGGATCATGCTGATGTGCGATTCACAGAGCCCCAGGGCTGCTCCATGAAGGGACAAAATGTGAGCACCAAGGGCCTAGGAAGAAGGGAACCTGGAGACATGAGAGCATAAAGATCTGAAGGGGAGGGTGGGGGGAAGACCTGAAGGAAGGTGCCAGAGAGAGTGCAGGAAGAGGTCATCCTTTCTAGTCAATTACTATCCCCCTCCCCCACCTATCTGATTCCAATGTCTTTCTTCTATGTCCCCATAACTGGCTATGTGTATTTATTATAGCTTATTCTTTCATTCCACCAATATTTATTGAGCCTTACTCTTGGCTATACCTTGAAGGTGTTAAGTTCTGAGGATTCGGGATGTGGCAAACACCAACAGTTGCCTCTCAAATATCCATTCTCACCTTTTTCCTTGTTAAAAACATCCTGATTTTGTTCATACAGCAATGTGTCTGGTTACAAACTGTATTCTCCAGCTCTCCTTGCAGCTAGGAAGGGGGTGGCTAAGTTAGCAGGAACTTTTGTCCTTCACCCTTATCCATCTCTGGGAAGTAGATGAGATGCCGGAGAGAAACAGCCACTTTGGGACCATGAAATGAACATGAGGAGCAAAGACCATATATTAAAGATGTTGGAGCAACAATCTTGAAATATCAGTCATTGGAGGACTTATCAAATCACTGGAATGGCCCTCTTCCAAACTAAAAATATGAGAGAAAAAAAACACCTCTTAATCTATTAAACCACTGGGTGGTTTCTGTAACTTATAGCTCAACAGAATTCTAAGTGGTACAAACAGAGAATAAGTCATAAGCCCCATGCTGTTTATGGGCAGAAAGCAGATAAGTATTAGATTGGTGCAAAAGTAATTTCGGTTTTTGCAATTATTTTTAACCTTTTAAACTGCAATTACTTTTGCACCAACCTAATAAAAGGCAATTATAAAATTGTGCTATTAGCAGTACATAGGAGGATAACCTGGTACTCTGGTTATTATTTCAAGGACAGCCCACAAGAGTCATGGGATCAGAGAGGATTTTTCTTGGAGACATTTGGGTGGAGTCATGAAAAGTAGGGATTAGGGAGAAAAAAGGAGGTAGCGAGGATGAATGGTTCTGGACGGAGTCAGCTTACAATGGTTGGAGCATAAAATGACAGTAGTAAAGAAAGAGTACAGGGATGACTGGAGATGGGGTCTAGAGTGCAAATCTTGATACTAAAACCAAGGTAAGGAGCCATATTTTTATGCTTAGGACAATGGCTTAATTGTTTACATTTCAGTATATATATTTGAACTACTCAAGTGGGGAATGGATGGGCAGGGTCAGGGTAGGTGAAGCAATACCCTCACCCAGGAGAAAGAAGGTGGTAGTGATAGGGGTCAATGAGTAGCCCCCCCCACTGGAAAAACTTTAAGTTTTCTTTCCTGTAGAAATTTAAAGTTTCCTTCTCCTTAAGTTTCCTTTCCCCAAGTTTTTTAGCTCCTATTCCTGCTTTAGATAATTACCGTAAAACTTGTGGTTCATACTTGTTGATTGTAATCATTGAAGCCTAATGTTCTCTCCTACTAGTTCCGGGCCTAACTCCTGGACAATTAACGACACCTGACTGATTGGTTGACATATAGAGCTAACAGATTTATTAATTAAAATCTATTTTTCCTCATTTAGGGGCCTTGGGGATACAGAGGATACCTGTCATGCAGGGAGTCACACAGGACATCATGTGGGGTCTCTGGTCCCGCTCCCTACATAAGAACGCAGGACATGGTGAGGTCAAAAAGGAACACCCATGGAGCCATAGATAGGGGAGTCATACCACTATAGTCTCGCTGGTGGCTGGGTTGGAGGCACAGGAGGCAGGAGCCACGCTATCTGCAACCCACCATCCACTTGTCTCTGCCAAACAATCTCACTTGCTAGCAATCTGCTTCTCTGCAATCTGCAATCCACACTCCGCTGCTTGCTAGCTCAGCCACCATCTTCTTGCTAGCCCCCATTTTTCTGCTAGCATAGCCACAGCAGTTATATTAGTGGCCAATGGCTCACTGGTGACAGATGATGGCCAACTAGCCACAGCTGACAGCCATCTAATCACAGTTGATGGCCATTTACTACCTGAGCCAACACCTTTCCACGTGAGGCTGAGAGCCTGGAAACTGCACTCCTGGCTCTGTCCCCACAATACCCCAGCAAGATTGCCAGTCACAACCAAAGAAGCCAACTGTGGGGACAGAGCCCCAGAGAGTAGTTTACAGGCTCTCGGCCTCATGTGGAAGGGTGCTGGCTCGGGTGGTGGATGGCCGTCGGCTGTGGCTGATTGGCCGTCGGCTGCGGCCGGTTAGCCGATTGGCCGCTGGTATAACTGCTGTGGCTACGGAGGATTGCCGAGGAGCCGAGCAGAGCCGAGCAGAGCCAAAGAGAGCGGAAGAGGAGAGCCGAGAGGAGAGGAACAGAGTCGAGAGAGTGGAGGAGAGTCGTCGGTCGGTCGATTGGCGGAAAGGCGGATGGCAGGTCGCGCGTCCGGTGGGCCCAGCCTCCAGTGAGACCATAGTGGTATGACTCCCCTACCTATGGCTATGTGGGTGTTCCTTTTTGGCCTCACCATATCCTGCGTTCTTATGCGGGGAGCGGGACCAGAGACCCCGCAGGCCACCCCGCCCGACAAATGGCGGAGTGAGCAGGGTCTCCCGCCCGACACCAACACAGTCTTCCAGACCAATCTCAAGACCCCTTCCTCTCATCTGAGATCAGATAGGGCGAGAGTTCCATGAATCCCCCCAATAGGTAGGGACAGCTCTATGCCCCTGTCCAGCAAGAAGCAGATACAGAAGAAAAGATCTTCTGTCCCTCAGCTTCCCATAGAGATTTTATAGGGTTCATGTCTCTCAAGGGGAAAACAAGGCAGGCAGTTGGAGATAGGCATCAGGTCTCTGCATTCTTGCGTAACCCACAGAATGCAACCGCCCAAAGGACCTCCCCTCTTCGCCCGAAACTTCCCCATTGCATTGTAATTATCTACCCCTATGAGGAACAAATGGGTACAAAATACCCAACCAGATTAAACCAGCCACTCACACCTGTGCAGTAAGGGCCACAACGACATTCATTTCACCTGGGCCTCATTATACCTTCATTATAATATTGTACATATGCCTGGAAGTTCATTATTATCATTATAACAGACTGAATTCTGGGAAGGAACATGCACAGTCTGCAAAGGTGATGTAATAGCCTCTTGTCAATCACAGGTGTCAATCAAGTGGTCCCACTCCTGGAAACAAACAGCCCATTCTAGAGATAAAAGAATAAAAACCCCAAGCACTCACCAGTCCAAGCCCTTTGAGCCTTTTGAGAATTGCTTTTGTTCAGGGACTGCTCCAAACCCTTTGGAGTGTACTTTTTCTTTCAACAATGAGCCCTTGAGCCATTCTCTGATTCTCAGGTCCACTCCTATTTCTTTGGAGTGTACTATCTCTTCTAATAAACTACTCTTTCACCACTTTATTTCTGTGTCTTGTTCTATTCTTTGCTCAAGATGCTAAGAACCTGGGCACTGCACCGAGAAGACCCCACTCTCCAGTAACAATAGCCTAACTCAGAGGATGCAAAGGGATCCCAGGAAGGTGGAGGGGTCTGAAAGAGGGTGGGAGGCCATCCCTGCATCCAAGCCCTGAAGTGTAAGGGTTGTACAAGAGGGAGAAGCAATAATATGGGAACAGTTGGGGAATGACCAACCTGGAGCAAAGCCAGGGAGGGATCAGTAAGGCCAGAGGTGACAGAAATATCTGGGGACGATGTTTTGTTTACCAGGTGGTACTTCTGAGGTTTCATGGAAAGGTCTGGTAGGGCAGGGGCAATGGGCATGTGGAGAAAATGCCGGAACAGTGTGGGCAGAGGGAAATTAAAGTGGACAGCCATGTTTGCCACTGATGGTAGGGATGTTAGATACAAGGGGTTTAGCTGGTTTCCAAGAGAATTAATTCCTGCAATCCTAGTCCAGAACCAATCACTACATTAACAGAAGCATGAGGCTCCTACTATTTTCCCATAAATTTGGGTTTTTAGTAAGCCCTCTTAGGACTTCTAATGCCCATTAAAATTTGAGAACCATTGGTCTAGATCTGTGTTTCTCAAATTTAAATGTACGCCCTATGAGGTTCCTGCAAAGTGCAGATTCTCTTTCAGTAGATCAGAAATGAGGGTGGAGAGTCTGCCTTTCTAAGAAGCTTCCAGAGATATTGTGCTTTACACTCATGATTTGTCTAGAAATTCACCGCAAACGCACAGTTCTTAAAACTGCATTTTTAGTCAGTGAAGCCCAATATATGGTTAGCTTTATTGAAGTTTTCTTTATTTAAACCCAGTAAAGCCAATTCTAAGCGGTTCAATCAGTTGATATTGTGTTTATTAGTTGGAAATACTTTATATTTGATCTAAAATCCACACACAGATATTGCATTTGATTGGGATAGTAACTAAGATAACTAATATTCTGGACCTGATTTTTTAAACAATTCAAGACAAACTAAATCTAACTAGGTAAATAAGCTTCTCAGTGAGTTACCATTCTCCTATTTTCCCCTTGAGATGCTACATTTAATGGCTATATTGTATAAAATATCGGTAATGAAAAATACTAAAGCTTAAAAAAAAAGTTGCTGTTGAATAAAATCCTCAGCTTCTTCCCCTGTATTGTGAGAAGACTCTGATACAAGTTCTTCATTGTCTCTTAGAGGAAGTTCCCAGCAGGAATGAGCACCAGCTGCCCAACTTGGTGTGCTACTATGATTTATAATAAGAAATATATATTTGATCTTCATTCCAGTTCCTGTCATGAAGCTCCTAAAACCCTTAGAATTTCCTAAGTGATCAAAGCAGTAAAGGTGTATTTTTTATGTTTATTAGGTGACATTTGGAAAACCCCCAGATAACCTAACCTAGGGGTTGGTTGCCAGGGGAACCAACCCTGTGATTATAAGGTTGGAATTTTCAGTTCCACCCCTGACTTCAAGGTTGAGTTTAATTACCAGTGGTCAACAATTTAATCATGCCTATGTAATAAAGCCTCCACAAAAAATCCAAAGGACAGGGTTCAGAGAGCTTCTGGATTGGTAAACGCTTGGAGGTGGAGATTAAGGAGAGTGGTATCCCAGAGGGCATGGCAGCTTCTCTTCCCCTCCCATATACCTCGGCCTGTGCATCTCGTGCATCTGGCTGTTTCCCAGTTATGTCTTTTTGTGATAAACCAGTAACCTAGTTAGTAAAATGTTTCTCGGAGTTCTGCAGGCTGCTCTAGCAAGTGAATGGAAAAGGAGGTGATGGTGACATAGGATTCTGGTGTCTAGTGCCCGGAGATCTTGGTCACCCGAAGAATGAGAATGCGGACTCAGAAGGAGAGGTAGAAGAGCAAAGATCTTTATTAAAGCAAAAGTACTAAAAGTATTAAAGTATTAAACCTCTCTTATGAGAGGGGGTACCCGAAATTGGGATGCCCACTGGCTAAGGCAAAACGCTCTTACTTTTATACTTTTTCTTTCATGCTTGGGGAAGGGAGTTGGCACCCTCTGATGGATGTTGCTTATTAGATTTGCTCTGTTTGTCCAGACTGAAGGGATTTACGAAATAACCCCTTAATCCCCAGAGCGTAATTACATTGTTGCCCCAGAGCAAATGAGACATTTCAGAACCTGGAGTTCCAAGATATGGCTGCCTTTGTTTATTCTAGGGGAGACTTCCTTGTTTACCTAACAACCTGCTAGCTAACCTGTCTCAATGGGAACTTCTGATTTATAGCCCTTCAGTAAGAAGCACAAGTGAAAACCTAGATCTGTGAATGGCATCTGAAGGGTGTGGGCAATCTTGTGGGACAGAGCCCTTAACTTCTGAGGTCTCCTGCTATCTCTAGAAAGATAGTGTCCGATAACTTAGTTGCTTGGTGTGGAAAACAGACACACATTGGACTTGGTAACTCATCCTTTATTTATTTATATTTCTTCCCTCTTTCATTTTTCTATTTATGAGCATTTTCTGGGATCAACCCCCAAATATATTCCTTTCACTAGAGTTCTGCTTCCCCACCAGCTTTTGGGGGAACCACACAAAACAGTTGTGTGACTTTCACTAAAGGTAGTTTGGTACCAGTGGCATGACTGCATTTACTGACTGCATTAGCAAGTAAGCTCCTTGAAGCAAGGACTTGGTCTCCTGTGGAGTGGGGTGTGGCAGAATGGTGGGAGGGAAGAGTTCATTTTATTTCTTATTTTGCATAAATATTTAATTGTGGGAGAATTATGAATGATTATACTTAACTTTTGTGGGGTTTTCTGTATTCTTAAATATAGAAATCTTAAAGACCCATGATGAACACCTGTTGTGAGGGAGACCCTGCTTGCTCTGCCATTTGTTGTGTAGGGTGGCCTGCGGGGCCTCTAGTCCCGCTCCCCACATAAGAATGCAGGATATGGCTGGTGTCGTGCGGGAGACGCTGCTCGCTGCGCCATTTGTTGTGCGGGGCGGCCTGCGGGGTTTCTGCTCCCACTCCCCACACAAGAACGCAGGATATGGTGAGGCCAAAAAGGAACACCCACGGAGCCATAGGTAGGGGAGTCATACCACTATGGTCTCACTGGAGGCTGGGCCCACCGGACGCGCGACCTGCCGTCCGCCTTTCCGCCAACCGACCGACCGACTCTCCTCCATTCTCCTCGACTCTGTTCCTCTACTCTCTTCCGCTCTCCTCGGCTCTCCTCTGCAATCCTCGGCAGTCCTCGGCTCTCCTCCGTAGCTGCAGCAGTTATACCAGCGGCCAGTCAGCTAACCGGCCACAGCCGACGGACAATCAGCCACAGCCGTCGGCCATCCACCACCTGAGCCAGCACCCTTCCACGTGAGGCCGAGAGCTTGTAAACTACTTTCTGGGGCTCTCTCCCCACAGCTGGCCAAAAAGGAATACCCACGGAGCCGTAGGTAGGGGTGTCTTACCACTATAGTCTCAATGGATGCTGGAGTCACACGACCTGCAACCTGCTGTCCGCTTTTCTGCCTGCCAACTGACCGATGGACTGGACTGGACTCTCTAGACTCAACTCACCAGCGCAGCTGCGGCAGTTTTATCAGGGGCTAATTGGCTAACTGGTAACAGCTGATGGCCAATTAGCCACAGCTGACGGCCATCTACTACCTGAGCCAGCACCTTTTCATGTGAGGCTGAGAGCCTAGAAACTGCTCTCTGGGATTCAGTCCCCACAACACCTCTACTGGAAGTCCTTGCTCACCATACTTAAGCTTCTGCTAATATGAAGGGTTTAGATAAATTGAAAACAATGTGCACCTGTGCTGGAGCTTCGGGCCTTATTTTTGTCTTGAGGAATGTTTGTCACTTAAATTGTATCATTAGTGTTAAGTTTCCTGAAAGAAAAATAAAAATTACCTCTCGGAGCTCTCCAATTTCAACCAAGAATGTTGACTGGAGAAAAATACGTAAGGGAGTAAATGAAGAATAGGTGTTTGTGGTTGACATCTAATTGCTACAGAACTAGGGAGTAGAAAAATGAGCATGTCTCTGAGGAATCTCTTCCATCTTCACCCCGACCTCCTTGCCGTACATGAGCTGAAATGCAGCAATTTGTTGGTTTTCTTTCTTAATTGTACCAGGGAGATGTTCTAACAACTTTGTGTTGGCGAGCTCTTGGTACCCACTCTCCCATATATTTCCCTTATCAGCCAATTTTTGTCTCCATTGTTTAGTGAACTGTTGCTATGTCTTTTGAGAAATGGGAAGAGTGTTATTGTTCAGTAATGAGATAATGCTGGGTGACAAATGTCTGTGGAAGCAAGAGCCAGAAAGATTTAATAATATTCAGTGAGTTATGACTCTAATCGTGTTTTCTGTTTGAAACAAAGAAAACTTGTAGCAGGTATCCTGTAGAAGATTTTCACTACCTCTTATTCTCCAACTCTCATTTCTTTGTGGCTGAGAGCTGCTCCTGTGTATGAAATCTGACAATTATGTTTGAGAAATTGTTGCACCAATTTTGCTAAACTTTTTTGATATCAGAGGGATTATTCATTATGAATTTGTACCAACTGGACAGTTAACCAAGTTTGCTATTTGGCTGCATGAAAAGGCTGCGTGAAAAAGTTAGATGACCTGAACTGTTCACCAACAATTCATGGTTCTTGCATCAGGACAATGCACCAGCTCATACAGCGCTTTCTGTGAGGGAGTTTTTAAGCCAGTAAACAAATAACTGTATTGGAACACACTCCCTACTCACCTGATCTGGCTCCCAATGACTTCTTTCTTCACCCAAAAATTAAAAAAAAATATTGAAAGGAAGACATTTTGATGACATTCAGGACATCAAGTGTATATGACAGTTCTGATGGCCAATTGCTTTAGCTTCCCAAGGGGAGGACTTCGAAATGATATTCAGCAATGAAGTATGTAGCATTTTTTCTAGGATAAGTTTGCAAAATTAATTGTCATAATTTGTATGTCCCTAGCATTTCCAGATAACCTAATGGGTACACTAAGCATGCCAGAGAAAACCTATAGGGTATCCCAGGTGTTTGCAGTACATACATGGAAGAGGTAAATGTCAAGGGGAGTCAAGCATAGACAGCATCTTTCACAGGTTGAATGCATAATGGGCAGATATGAGATGCTTTTACATAATCCCTAAAATTGGATTATCCCATCTTTCTATGAACATTGGGATAGAGCTCAGGGAAAGAGGACTGAAAAGGGGAAGAAGAGAGAATGAGATGAAGAGGAATGGAAAAGGGTGAAGAAAAGTGAAGGGAGAAAGAAGAACAGGGAACATAAGATGAAGGAAGTCCCAAGTAGCATATGATATTATGAAGTGTCTTTGTACTGCAGGCCAGTTGTAGTCGATATTTGCACTCATTTCTATGATAATAAAATAGGCAAAGCTAACAAAAGAGGAGCAAAGACAGTGCTTGCAGTTAAGGTAGTTGTTGTTCTTTAATAAGAGCCTACAATGCTATCACATAAAAGGAACCAGACCTCATATTTGTTGTTTCATACAGATTACTTGTCATTTTCACAAGGAATCTGTGATGTGGGTATTATTGTCCTATTTTACAGATGAGAACATTGAGGCATACAAAAGTTAAGTGATTTGTAAGCCACCGTTTGTAGCAGAACTAGCTCCAAATTTTATGTTCATTCTCCTACCAAGGGTTACACAACTCAGAATCACTAAGAAGACTCTGTTATGCAAAAAGTGAACTTGGACTAAGGTTAAGCACATCAAGTGTATCAAGCTCAAGCATCACTTGATGTTAAGTCATGGTTTTGACACTTGGATGTGACCAGTTTGATTTGGCCTGATGTGTTGGGTTTATACCAATTTCTAGGCCACCAGGGACTGGAGAACTTCAAATAGAATGGGGGCCTGCTTAGCCTACCAGGATGCCCATGCACTCTCTCCTGCTTCATCCCACCCCCCATTTTCCTGCACAGAACCCAGCTCCCTGAGGATTGTAAGCTCTGAGCACATCTGATTATGTCATCCCTGGTGTAGAGAGTGATGTTTTCGTTATGGAAGAGAACCCGTCAGCAGCAGGTGATACCTGCGACTAAATGTTTGGGGGAATCTATAAGGATTTACTTTGAGAACTCATAGGAATAACTGGTGTCTTAGATGAGGTTCTCTAGAAGCAGAGCCTGAGACAGGCTTCAATTGGAAGGCAATTTACTGGGACGGAGAACGAGAAGAGATCTTGCTTGAACGTAAGAGGGGCTAATAAACCAAAGACATTTTGCCTGCAGTTAGGAATAAGCCAGCTAGAGCAATCAAAATAGTCCTGAAGCTGGATAATTGAGTCAAATCAATACATCCATAAAGATTGCTACATGAATATCTATATGCTTTATAGGCAAAAGGCAGCTGGACTTCATCTTTATTCTAAAGGGGGAATTTGCACTTTTTAGACATTCTTTTTTCTTTAGGAACTACACAGAATCCAGGAGAGACCTGATGATTTAGGATCCCAAAGAAATTTAGCCAACAAGGACTTCTTCCAGGCAACTCAAATGATTGAATCCTGCCCATCTCATAGAGTGACCCAGGGATGTCAGAAGAACACACAGAGCCAGTCTCAATGTCATGTGATGTGCTGCCTTTATTGCTCCAAGCATCTGACACCTGAAGGAAATGATTTCCCCATGGAAGGAGACCTATATCTGATTGCAATACCCAATCTAATGTGAGCACCAAGACCCCTACTTGGCTTACTTCATTTTTTTCTTATTTAGTTTCAGCTTCTTAAGGACTTCAGCTCCTAAGCCTTGCTTAGCTGAATACCTGATCCTCAACAGACATTTGGTGAATGAATGTATGGGTGCTGAGTATTTGCCTCTGACAGTTATTAGGTTCTCTGGTCTAAACCCACCATTCTACACTTCTGGCTTTGGAAGCTGAGCCCCGCAAATGCCATGGCTCCTTGTCAGCTGGCTTCCATGGTAGCTTCTGCCGATAAGAGGCTCTATGAGGGATTAGAAGGCTGGAAGTGGCGCTTGGTGGGGCAAGGAGAAGGAGATTTCATAGGTCCTGTTTTGCTGCTATTCCTATCAGCATGGTCCCACTATAACTATAGCTTTCCCACTGGCGTCAATTGGCTCTAGCTTTGAGCTTCATTCTGCTCTCCCAGAACCAGCCTCACATCCTTTAAGAAGAACCAGCCACAGCTGGGTGTAACGTCCTTGGTCTGGGGGTCAAGCTCCATGGGGCTTCTCCTAGTTTCTAGGTCCTATCAGAACTTGATTTCCTCCCTTTGATTTCCTGGCCCTAAGAGTAGTAGCTCTTCCTGCAGCTATTACCTCGGTATTTCCTCTTGCTTTGCTCCAATACTTGTGTGATTACATTCTCTCTGTTAAAATACCTCACGTGGCTTTTGTTTTCTGACTGGACGTGAACTCTCACATGACCTTTGAGCAACTCTATGATGTAGTTTACTATCTCCATTTTGCAGATGAGGAAAGTGGTGCAAAGGAATGTTAAGTAGCTTTCCCAAGTTTACACATCTAGGATATGTTGGAAAAAGCAATATGTTGTAGTCAGACAGCTTGAGTTCGAATCCTGCCCTCACCATTTGTTTTGTTTTTAAACTTTTTAATTTACATACATCAAAATTCACCCTTTCTAGTGTATGGTTCTATGAATTTGGACAAATGCATAGTTGTGTAACCCCCACTGCAATCAAGATATACAATCATTTCATCATACTCACACCCCCCAAATTCCCTTATGCTGTCCCTTTACAGTCCATTTCCAGCTCTTGGCAATCCCTGATCATTTTCTACTCTTATAATTTTGTTATTTCCAAATTGTCTTCTAAATAGACTCATATAGAATATAGCCCTTTGAGTCTGGCTTGTTTCATTTAGTATTATAATTCATATGAGATTCATCAATATTTTTGCAGCAGTCCATTCCTTTTAGTTGCTGAGTAGTATTTCTTTACGTGGATGTATTATATTCCATTCAGCAATTTAGGGACATTTGGATTGTCTCTACTTTTGGTTGAATATGAATAAAGCAGCTATGAACATTCATTTGTAGGTTTTTGTGTGAACATAAGTTTTATTATTTTGGGGGGGCTAAACACCCAGAAGTAGGATTTCTGCATCATGTGGTGATTGTATAAACTTTATAAGAGAAATGACCAAACTGTTTTCCAAGGGGCTGAATCATTGTGCATTCTCACCAAGAGTGTACGAGTGTTCAGTTACTCCACATTCTCATCAGCACTTGGCATTGTACGTTCTTGTTTTATGTTTATTCTTAAATGATTTCGGCCATTCCAATAGATGTATATGATGTGTGGTGCATTGTTACAGCATTTGGTAGTGTGGGCGGTGGGGCTTTGGACCATGTAAGTTCACCTGGAAAGGCTGCATGGCATTGTGGTTAAGAGTCCAGACCCTGGAAGAAACTTTGGTACTTTCTACATTTGTGAACATGGGCCTCAGTCTCCTCATCTGTGAAATGAGGATACTAATAGGATATCTACCTTAAAAAGTTGTTTGGAAAGTTACATGAGTTAATATACGTAAAGCACTGATACAGAATAAGAACTATTTAAGTGTTGATTATTGTTGTTATTATTTTTCTCAGAGCTGGATCATTCTGCTTTGCTACATGATACGCACATTTGGATAAAACAAAGCTGTGAGGTCACCCCTTGGACTCCAAACAACAGATCTTGAAGGCTTTTGACTGCATCTTCCATTTTGTCGTATTGCTGCACCACAGTTCTTTTATATGTATAATGCAATGTCCCTCCTTACTTTGTAAAAGTCCGTTTTTAAAGACAACGTTTGAAGTTCAGTGATTAAAGAAAGCATTTGAATTGTCAAAGATTTCCATCTACCTCCAAACAATGTGCTTTTAATAGAAATACAGCTTGTGATTTGTACTATTTCACTTTGATCTGCAATGCGGTCTGCGTCATCAACATTAAGCTGAAATTACTCTGCAGTTACACACGAAGCTCATACTTGAAGTAATTGCACAAAGAAAACCTCATTATCTTGTAATGAGCATTTCAAAAACAAACACACAACATTTCCTCCCTCTAGTGGCACATTTAAAAAGCCACCTCAAGTATCGCAGCGTCTAGTCTTGCCTATTAAAATCAAGGGAAGCAAACAGTTTACACAAGACGTGGGAGATTCATAATATTTGTTTATTATTGATTGTGGTGAAAGTTTGCATTTTATTTATGCAAAATTATATTGCTGTCACGATAACAGGCTGGCTTATAGCAGTAAGAGTTTTGTGATTTATCCTCACTTGGCACTTTATTTTTTATTAAAAACAATAAACTAGAAGTCTATAAATATTGGCTAGTCAGGTATTCTGATTCCTGGCAGCCTCTGGAGAGAATGAGATACTCCCTCACCCCTCCCTTGCCCTTTAAATGTTTATGAGAATTTGAGCTGAATGATAATGCCTTACTGCAGGGGGTTGAATAGTGTCACCCCCAAATTCAGATCCACCTGGAACCTTAGAGTGTGACCTTATTTGGAAATAGGGCCTTTTCAGATGTAATTAGTCAAAATGAAATCATACTGAATTAGGGAGGGCCTGAAATCCAATAACTGGTGTCCTTATAAAAGGAGCAGAGGACACATAGGAAGACATGCACACAGGGAAGAAATCCTTGTGAAGATGGAAGCAGAGATTAGAGTGATGCATCTTGTTAAAAGATAAACTGAGGCATATTAAAAATATGAAGATTTTGTTTGAGCAAACAATTAATTCCAATAGGGCCACACCAAACCAGAAGTGGTTAGGAACACTGTGTTTAAGAGCCAGGGGAAAGACTTACAGAGAAGGTGCAGAAGCAAAGAACAGAAACTGAAACTGAGGCCTCTTATGACTTTGATTAAATTTAAAATCCTAACTCTAGAAATCCTCTCTCTCTCTCTCTCTCTCTCTCTCTCTCTCTCTCTCTCTCTCTCTCTCCCCTCCCCTCTCCCTCAGAGATCTAGCCTTTCCCCCCATAATCAGCAACCCCCTGAGGCAGCAGAAGACAGTAGCCCAGAGCTGACTAGTGGTCGCACTAATGGTTACACTATCTGGACCTCTGGCAGGATAAAGGGAACATCTTGACCTAAGTTTTTTCAGCTCCTGAGCCCTAAGGTGTAATGACCCCCTGGCTACTTTCCAACTGGATAGAAAGACACAGGAGTAGACCTCAGAGCTGTCCTCAAGACCCTTAGAAATGATTTATTACCTCACCTCTGACCAATCAACTCCCATCATTGAGACAGGCTAGTTAGTATGTTGCTAGGTAGACTGGGGGTCCCTGGTAGAATAAACAAAAAAGCAGCCATATCCTGAAACTCCAGGTTCTGGAATGTCTCCTTCACTCCAGGATGTTGATATGAGAATGCACCTTGAGGTAAATAAATTATCTCAAATCCCTTTTGGCCGGCCAAAGAGCAGATCTAGTAGAGGAGGAATAGGTTACTTCGTTAATCCCTTCAGCATGGGCAAGCAGGACAAACCTAATAGATGAATTCCGTTAGAAGTCTCCAGCCCCCTTCCCCAAGCAGGCAGGGGAAAATATAAAAGTAAAAGCCTTTTGCCTTAGCTAGTGGGCTTCCCAGTTTTGGGTAGCCCCTCCCTCTTGGGAGCTGCAACTTGTTTTCCTGCTTTTAATAAACTATCTTCCTTTACAACTCTTTGCCTCTCCTGGGTCCATGTTTCCATTCTTCAGTCTCACGAGACACGATCCTGGCCTACATCCAGAAATTGCCAGCAGACCCTACATCATTATGACCCTGAATCCCTAACCCAAAGTGCCTTGTGATTTTGCCCTATATGATCTGTAACCTACACGCCATCAGCGAGCCAGGTTTTAAGAGCACTAGCTCATCTGCATCTCCAGTCTTGGTGCCATTTCCTTAAATAAATCTCTACTTTCTTTGCTGCAAACTCTGTTCGTGTCTCATTGGACTTTGATACGCTCAGGCAAACGAACCCTTTGAGTTCAATAACAAAACCATTTAACCAGCTAGAGCTTAAAGCCTAATTGGCTGTTTGTGATTGGTTGTCCCCACCTTTCCATTTCTTAACTTTGAGGCATTTAGCTGCTGGGGTTTTGGTTTGCTTACATAAGTCACCGAAGTATTAAAACCACTTCAGTCTAATAGCCTCATTTAATTAATTTAATAGCCAACAAGCAAAGGAAAGCCAAGATTTTGCCAGCAACCACCAGAAAAGAGAGAGGTCTAGAACAGATTCTCCTTTACGGTCTTCAGAAAGAACCAACCGAGAAAACACCTTGACTTTGGATTTCTGGACTTTTGAATTGTGAAAAAATTAATTTCTGTTCTTTTAAGCCATCCAATTTGTGGTAATTTGTTACAGCAGCACTAGAAAACTAATACACTTACTCTGATGGATAAGCACAATGAATCCCTAATTACTATCATGCACTCATTACACATAGTATTTTATATAAATTAATTAATTTAGTTCTCACTATCACACTGAGATAGCAACTATTATCATACCCAATTATAGATGAGTGAAGCTGAGTTTCAGAGAAGTTACATAACTTGCCTAAGGCCACATAACTTGAAATTATTTAGGTGCGGCTGCCGTGTGTTCTCTCATACCTTGCAAGTGTCTGAGATTGTTATATGTTTTCTCTATTTCACTTAAGTTGTTGGTTAATTTTAAACTCTTTTTTTAAAGAATAAGTGGCATATAGCAACCTATGCAAATCTTACGTGTATAGTGTAATGAATTTTTACGTACGTAGATACCCATGTAAACACCATGGAGATGAGCACCCCAGAAGACCCTGCCATGGTTCTTCCCAGGTGATATGGTTTCAAGACTTTTTAATATTAAAATATTACAAAAAGTCACATAGATTTCTTATAAAACTTTCAAACATTACAAAGCTATAAAATTGAAAACTTCTCTCTCACATTAGCCCTTATTCCTACAGCCAGAGTTAATCATTGTTAATAGGTGGGGTGTATATCCCTCTAGACTTTTCCATTTTTTACTTTTATTTATGTGTGTGGATACATACATATAATACTTATATAAGCATATGTGTTTGTATGTGTATATGTGTATAGATGTGCATACATGCACAAGCACATGTATATACGTACACACATAGCTTTTCTTACATGTGGTATAATTTTATACATATCTTGGACCTTGCTGTTTTTTCACTTAATAAAAAAGTCTTCCCACTTTTTATTTTCAGTTAACACAGATTTACCTGGAAAGAGTAACTCTTTGGCTGCCATCAGTCATTTCTACTGCGGTATGAAAGAAGTTTCTAAATGAAGCTATCCACGAGCAAGAAAGAAAAGTGGAGCAGACATTCCATTTTGGCCCACTCCACTCTGTGCCACCCTGATGGTCTTGTTGCTAGAGGTTGGCAGGAAAAAGCTTACATTCGCCAGACTCCTTTGCATCTTGGGGAACCAGTTTACTCCCAGGAGACATCTGCAGAATTTGGAATGCAGCAGTGAAAGAGATCATTCTGCTCCTTCTTTCCCTCTTATGTTCCTGCAGGGAACTGTGGTCATGGTAGATTTTACTTTTCCTACAGCTGTGGCAGCAGAAGTCCCAGGTTCTCAGAGGTGGGGCACGAGGAACCCATTTATCAGCATGGGTCTTAGTTTAGGTGACCTGCTTCCGGAGTTAATGGTATGATGGTGGCTTCTTAACCCCAGATAGATACAGAGCCTGTGTGGTCTGGGAGCCACAGGTAGGGTCTGTGGCTTCCTGACCATGGCCAAGGGAGCAGCAACTTTGGGAGGCCTGTTCTGGGAGTCATTCCTGCAACTCAGCTGAGAGCCCTCCTACAGTCCTCCCAATGGTTTTATAAGCACCTACTTCCCTGTTTAAACTTATTTCTGTTTAAAATAGAGTGGTTTCTGACAACCACAATTAAACGGCTACTGAATCAGAAAAAAGGAGGAAGAACCGAGAAGGGCAAAGGGAAAGCTGGAAAGTTCTACTTGGGACAAGATCTTAATTATTTGCGTATGTCGAATATGCAGATAATAATAAGTCATTTCAATTCATTAATCGATAATGAAATGAATAACCAACTAAAAGAGGTTGACCTGAAACATTTATATTTGGTTTTTAATATTGTGTTAGAACTTCTAATGTTTCATGCCCTGGAAGTTCATTTTACTGCTGGGAAATAATGGAGCCACACCCAGAATGTGTGACATCCCTGTTTCTCAATGTTTCTCCTCACTGAACATCTTCCTGGATGAACTCAGACTGTAGGTGGATTTCCAACAAATGTGGTATTTCAGTATCCCAGGTATTTTCTCAGCCAGTTCTGTCTTTTTCTTTTCTCCTCTTCTTCTTCTTCTTCTTCCTCTTCCTCTTCCTCTTCCTCTTCTTCCTCTTCTTCCTCTTCTTCCTCTTCTTCCTCTTCTTCCTCTTCTTCCTCTTCTTCCTCTTCTTCCTCTTCTTCTCCTTCTTCTCCTTCTTCTCCTTCTTCTCCTTCTTCTCCTTCTTCTCCTTCTCCTTCTTCTCCTTCTTCTTCCTCTTCTTCTTCTTCTTCTCCTTCTTCTAAGGTAATAATTTCCACACCAGAGTAACTGGCTGCTGGGAATGTACCAGACTCACAATCTCACCCACCTTTATTTCTATTTCTTCCAGCTCTGTTCAGAGCAGAAAAGGGGAAGACAATTTGTTGGACAAAACTTGAAGATATGATGAAGGGGGTTCTCTAGTACTTACGTCAACACATCTGGAATGCTATCTGGAATGGCTTGAAGTGCTTTTGAAAACCTTGAATCCATTTAAAGCTTCTGCAGCTTTCCAAAAGAGTTTTTGCCTTGTCTTGAAGCATGTAAGCAAAGACAATTTTCCAAAAGAGTAGCCGTAGAAGGTTAATGGAGTATAACAACAACGAAACTGCTCTCCATAGGAATTCTACATACTGAACTTTGTTTCATAGTAAATCTTATTAGAATGGAAGCATGCTGACCCACGAGCGTGGTGCTCACCAAACCCTCCCTTTTTCTGTGGACACTCTGCCAGGGCCTCCTCCATGGAGAACCCTTAGGTCTTAACATCCCCAGTCATGGAAAGCAGAAAACATTCCAAGTTGCTCCGTGTGTCCTGCACCAGAAATCCATTATGTTTTACTTAGCTTTTATTAACCAGAGTGTTTAACTTTTATAATTTAGAGCAATGATGGGCACTCTATAGCTCCCAGGCCAAATTTGGCCACAGCCTGTTTCTGTACAGTCTTCAAACTGAGAAAGACATATGCCTGGGAGTGCCTCTGTCTTCCTGGACAGACCCTGTGAAAGGCATGAATTTGGAAGCTTTCTCCCCATACTTTATTCCATGGGACCATTTGCCCAGTGACTTCGTACAAGGGCTGGAGGCTGACAGTCACCTCTCTGTGACTGGAGTCGTGACTCTGAACTCTGCAGGCTTCATTCACCTGGTAGAATACTGGGCTGACCCTGCCAGGATGAGACATTGCAGGATATTCCATCACTGTGATATGCCCATGGCAGATGACATAATGATTGCATATTCTGTTTTCCCTTTCTTAGTATGTATACACAGGGTACTTTCAGTGCTCTGAATGTTTTCAGTGCTCAGTGTTCACCCTTCTGTGCCAGCAGACAGCTTCCCACTTCCTATTACAAGCACTTGGACTCTCTTCCTGAGCACATTCTGTGGCTTTAGGAGCAGGCTTGTCCTACGAGTATGTGCAGGGCAGGGTGTGAAGAGCTGGGGAATTAATTCCTAAGGAATAACTCAGAGCCAATAAATATGCCAGCTTCCTCAGACCTTGGGTGTGACACCTCTGAAGTTTGTTCTATACAATCTCCCAGAGTTTGCCAGTAGTTTCAAACTCTATTTACCCATGTCTATAACCTTCTCAATAACCCCATTCTTCCCACTCTGAATTAACTTCTGTGGTGTTCATGAAAATACCTCCCAGATCTCTGACTACATGGAGTGTGAAAGACCCACATCCAGCTAATGCACTCAAATCCATCACTGTGCTGGCCTAGTATTGGCACTTCCTGTCCATGTCTCAGCACGGAAGGGATCCTGAGGCAAGTCTAAGCTTAGGAGACACCAGGCTCCTCTGACTGCCAATTGTGGCTCAGGGACTGGGCAATTGACTGCCAAAACTTTATTAGAACTGCACTGCAGTCCAAGATTTTTTCTGTTCAACCCCCTTCCTTCTCCCTCCTCCACTGGAATGATACTAGTTCCATTTGCATTTTTACCTCACAAGTGGTTTACTCAATAAATTTCTTGTGTATCTTGTCCTGTTTTTTTGTTTGTTTTTTTACCGTAAAGACCACCCTTTCCACTTTCTCCTCCTCCCCCTCCCCCTCATTCATGGTCCCTCGATCCCCCTTTCCAGGTTCTATTGAGCGGGGCGGAACGGAGGGACCCTGAGGGACCATCTCTGCTCTCCTTGTGTCTGCGGCGTTTCCAGAACACTCTCAGCATCTCCTCACATAACTGTCTTCAGAGACTGCAGGAGCGTGTGTGAGGGCATGGTGACATTTTCTCTGTCATCACCACCGATGAAACAGCTGGGCCTTGGTATCCCTCTTCCACTGACCATGTTGGGCCACAGGCTTTCCTAACTGTTGTCCACATGAGCAGGATTGTTCTCCAGTGCAGGCTTAGCCACCATTCTCAATTTCTGCTCTTGTCTTGTCCAAATTGGTAACAATGTTTGTCCTGTCTTTCTTGGAAGATATGAACTAACAGCTTCCTTTCCTTCCTGGTCTCACCCCTGCCCTTCCTTCCTGATTCTTCCTGTAGTCACCTTCCAAAGAAACTATTTACATCTTGGGGTTGGCTTCTGTGGGACCCCAACCTACATCCCATCCCGTGAGTGTTTTTCTCATATTGTGTTTAAGAGGCAAGCCCAGGCTGACCACCAATGCTGTCTCCCATACTTTAGATGCCCAATCCAGGCTTCCACTGGGAAAATGCAGATGTCGATGGCCTTGATGAGACATAAAACTAACAGCAGTCTGAGTTTTAGTGTTGTGTTGTTTCCTGTGGTCTTAGCTTCAGGGTTTGCACAAACCTATTAAATCAATTGTGGCCTTACTCTCATCTTTGCGTGTGAATTGAGTATCAAAAATCATTATTAATAGTTGACTTGCAAATTACTCTTTTTCATGTTACTCTAAGTAGAGTCAATATTTGCCTCACATTAAACTCATTGACATGGGGCAGA